>NW_027069754.1:456911-534866 GCF_002906115.3 Quercus suber | reverse complement strand
TTTTCTCTCTCTCTCTCTCTCTCTCTCTCTCTCTCTCTCTCTCTCTCTCTCTCTCTCTATTATTAATTCTTTCTTGCAACTCTATTTTAGATTGATGATTTTTTTTTTTGTCTCTACTTTTGGATGATACACTTTGGTGGTGTGTTTTTTGAGTTATTTATCACATGTACTCTCTATCCCTCTTATAGTTTTGGTTTGAGTTAATTTTTAGATATTTTAGAAGTGAAATGATTACGTATTTGAATATCTCTATAAATTATTGTGATAAGGTTTGGTTATCATGATAATCTTCTTAAGAGAACAAGAAATTCAAATAATTAATTTTGAAACTTAAAAATTTTAGTTGTAGAAAAAAAAAAAAAAACCATAACATGAATTGGATAATTTTGAAAATTACAAAATGATTTAATATTACTCTATTACATAGCATGATTTGGATAAATTTGGTATTTACAGCTATACATTTTCTTCTATATAATTTTGTTATTTTTCTCACATTCTCTTCCAGAAAAAGGTGATTGTTCTCTCTCTCTCTCTCTCTCTCTCTCTCTCTCTCTCTCTCTCTATTATTAATTCTTGTAACTCCATTTTAGATTGATATATATATATATATATATATATTATTTTGTGTCTACTTTTGGATGATACACTTTGGTGGTGTGTTTTTTGAGTTATTTATCACATGTACTCTCTATCCCTCTTATAGTTTTGGTTTGAGTTAATTTTTAGATATTTTAGAAGTGAGATAATTATTTATTTGAAATGTCTCTATAAATTATTTAAGTAATATTAATTGTAAATTTGTGATGAGGTTTAGTTATCATGATAATCTTCTTTAGAAAATGAGAAATTCAAATAATTAATTTTGAAACTTAAAAATTTTAGTTGTAGAAAAAAAGAAACCATAACATGACTTGGATAATTTTGGAAATCACAGAATGATTTAATGTTACTCTATTACATAGCATGACATGGATAAATTGGCGTTTACAACTATACATTTTCTTTTAAATATTTATCTACTCATTTTCTTTTATATAATTTTGTTATTTTTCTACTTCAAAAAAATTTTGTTATTTTTCTCACATTCTCTTCCAAAAAAAAGGTGATTGTTCTCTCTCTCTCTCTCTCTCTCTCTCTCTCTCTCTCTCTCTCTCTCTCTATTATTAATTAGTTCTTGCAACTCTATTTTAGATTGATGAATTATTTTGTTTTATTTGTTTTGTCTCTACTTTTGGATGATACACTTTGGTGGTGTGTTTTTTGAGTTATTTATCACATGTACTCTCTATCCCTCTTATAGTTTTGGATTAAGTTAAGTTTTAGATATTTTAGAAGTGAAATGATTATTTATTTGAATGTCTCTATAAATTATTTAAGTAATTTCAATTGTAAATTTGTGATGAGGTTTGATTATCATGATAATCTTCTTAAGAGAATGAGAAATTCAAATAATTAATTTTGGAACTTAAAAATTTTAATTGTAGAAAAAAAAAAAAAAACAAAACAAAAACAAAACATAACACACTATACAAATGTTTGAATAATATAGACCACTTGAAAAAAGAATATTATTTCTATCATTTATCTCAAAAAAAAAAATGGAATAATATTAATCAAATGTACTTAAGTTTTTTATTTAAAAAAAAAAAAAACTCAAAATAATAGAATGATATATTTGTAGAGATGGAGAGATGAAAAATAATTTTAGAAATAATATCACCAGTATGTTTCATAGAATAAATCATACATTATACCACTTTATAAAATAATTGTATATATTCATGTATTGTGTGGATCTACGACTGGTTTAAATAAATCACATGGCTATTAAATAAGTCACATAACTAAAAACACATGTACATTGTTACCTAGGGGGTTGAAGATTTTCTCATTAGAAATATTTTCCTTATAATCTTGTTGTATATGGGATTTCATATTTCACTATTAATGCTAAAGGACAATGATTCAGGAGAAACAAAGCATTGATCAGGGAACTAAGTACACCCCAGTGGGTTCCAAAGATCTATTCTTCCCTACTCGTTATTCACAATCTTTCTTCGACCAATGCATCGCTTGCCTGTGGAAACAGCAGTGCTCTTACTGGCGAAACCCATCTTATAATGCTGTGAGACTTTTATTCACAACAATCATAGCTTTGTTGTTTGGGATGATATTTTGGGATCTTGGTTCCAGAAGGTATATCTATTGCAAATAACTTAAAACCCAAGGCATGAAAATTGAATCTAAAAATGTTAAACCTCAAGAGTGGCTAATATGTACTAAATTATTTTTGGGAATCACAGGACAAAGCAACAAGACCTGTTCAATGCAATGGGTTCTATGTACACTGCCGTTGTCTACATTGGGGTACAAAATGGCATGTCAGTGCAGCCAGTTGTCTCTACTGAGAGAACGGTCTTTTACAGAGAAAGAGCGGCCGGAATGTATTCAGCCCTGCCATATGCCATTGGACAGGTAAAATTTCTTGTTTTTGTATTACACTTTCCTGTAGAAAATTGATCGATTTAACTTTCTACTTTTCGTGTAGCAAAAAGTTGTGTTAGGGGGAAAAGGCGAAAAGCATTCACCATTTGAATTGGATCTATATCATGGTTCAAATTAAATACTATAAATATAAATATATATCTAATACCATGTCATTTAAATTTTTTAAGTGAAGTGACGCTTGGTAGACTATAATATTTAGGAAATAAAATCACAACCATGAAATGGACTCTCTATGATACCTATTGTGTGTGTAAAGCTTTTTCTTGAAGACTTAAATCTTGATCCTTACCTCCCACAACCCACAAGCACTTACAAAAATTTAGAATCCATATTAAGCTGGTATTTTGTGTGTGTGTGTATAGAGAGAGAGAGAGAGAGAGAGAGAGAGAGAGAGAGAGGATCTTCATTTGTTTTTAACACATTCCAAATTTTGAGTTAATTATTACAATTTACTATCCAATAATAAAGTCATATTTTGTGTAAAATTTAAAGTGAAATAAACGCAACAGCAAGCCTTAACCCCAAATTTTTGGAGTCGGCTATGAATTCTCAATAGATAAGTTAGAGTCTGCCACATGTATTTTTTTTTTCCCTTCATTCTATTATTTGAAGTCATATTCCCTGTTATATCCTTACTTGAAAAGACTTTTATTTTTTTATTTTATTTTATTTTATTACTTCTACTAATATTATTTTGGGTCTTCCTTTACCCTTTTTAATGCCCTCAACTTAGAACAACTCACTCTTTCTTACCAATCCATTAATTGCTTTCCTCTACCATTTTTTGAGAGAGACTTTGTGCCACTATTGTAATCTCTCTATAGTTTTATCGTAATTTTCTTGTTTTCATTACTTGTGGATATAGGCATATTGCCAAACCATAGAAAAATTTCTTTGTTTTGAGCTTTTTAAATTATTATTTTTCTTTTGCACAATAAATATTATATAAAATTGAAAATTTATAGGGAAATACCAATATTAGATGCTATTCATAAAGAATTTTAGAATTGATCTATCATGCATTCCAATGATATCTTACCCTCAAAAAAAAAAAAAAAAAAAAAAAAAGAAGGAAGAAGAAGAAGAAGAAGCAAAGAGCAACATGTTTTGTGTTTTATTTTGTCTAGGCTGTCCTGTTTGATCCTAACCAAGTCCCATACTTTTGTAGGTTGTTATTGAGCTTCCATACATTTTTCTTCAAACTGTCATTTATGGAATTATAGTATATGCCATGATGGCATTCGAATGGACAGTCAGGAAGTTCTTATGGTATCTTTTCTTCATGTACTTCACCTTATTATACTTTACATTATATGGGATGATGACCGTGGCTCTTACTCCCAACCACCACATTGGGAGCATAGTTTCATCTGCCTTCTATGCAATATGGAACGTTTTCTCAGGATTCATTGTCCCCCAAACGGTAACTACTAATATTCTACACACATACATATACAGACTATGCACATTTGCATATTACATATACGCACACAAAATGAAACCATTAGGATTAAACTTTCTTTCTATGACAGAGAATTCCAATATGGTGGAGATGGTACTATTGGGCTTGCCCTGTTGCTTGGACCTTGTATGGATTGTTTGCTTCACAATATGGAGATGTCAAGGACTCACTTGAGTCTGGTGAAACTGTAGAAGATTTTGTAAGGGATTACTTTGGCTTCAGAAATGACTTTTTGGGCGTCGTTGCAGCAGTGATTGTTGGGATTCCAATGCTCTTTGGATTCATATTTGCCTTGTCTATCAAGACCTTTAACTTTCAAAAGAAATGAATGTTTTTTTGTTTAAAAAAAAAATATTAAACATCTGTTTGGGATGAGTCAAAAAATTCAACTTATCTACACTTTTAGTTTATTTTTATTACTATTCATGAATCTCACTGCATTTTTTGATACTATTCATGGGTTCTACTGTATTATTCAACTTATTTTTTAACCTATTTTTTACACTTTCAACAAAAAAAATTTAATTTCAGCTAAATAAACTATTCCCAATCGGATATCTTGCATTATTTTAAAATTTGATAATTAATTACTTTGCCTAAATTCAAACATTCTAGATGTATCTATGAAAATATATACTAGGGTCCTGTCAAAATATCATTTTTTTTTTTGATAAACTGTCAAAATATCATTATTTGGAGATAGTCAATATAATCTTCCAATAGTAACATTCATTCACTTCTGTCGGTATCAGAATTGCCGGTTTGATCTATATGTGAAATGTAATATCAATATTGTATTTTGTTTGCTCTTGGTTTGTGTGTCGAAAATTCCAATTTGAGCCTACAAATTGCAAAAATTACAATTTTGACCTTGGGATCAAGGGAATGTGAAAAACAATTTAATTTACCCCGATCAAATACCAGACCAAATAATTTTATGTATCAAGAGTCCAAATGACCCAAATGCCCTAAGTTGACCAATTTTGACCCAGTTGACCGACAGTAAAACTAAATAAATAAAAATCATCCAATTGCTACATTTCATTATTTCATCTCAAAATTAATATTTTCTAACATTTTTCAAAAGTTTGACTAAGTCTAATCATAGTCAAACCAAGTTAGATCTTGATTTGACTGAAAATCCGAACCTTCAATTAGAACAAATTTGAACCCATATTATAGATCTCTTGAATTACCTTTAAAACGATAGTTCGTATGCCTAAATCAGACTTAAAACAAGCAAGATATCATCAAAAAAAAAAAATGCTCAACACTTTCATTTTTAGATAAAAGTGTTCCAAAGCTTGATTGTAATTTAATCCTAATTGAATTGAATTGAATTGTAATTAAATGATCATGGATTGGCCCAAATAAGAAGTCGTTGGAAAAATCTTGTAATGAGTTTCAATTTGATAAGCTTGGATTGTTAAAATTTACCTTGAATAAAAAATAATTGATCAAAATATCAAAATGGGAATTTTCAAATGAAATTTGAGTTTGATACCATCTTCCAAGGCATCAGGCTTGCTCAATTTGAAAATTAAAACCATAAAGTAGACATCTTTAAAAGTATACATGGTAATTAAGTTTTCCAATAGTAACTTAATTGAGCCAAACGGAGGTCAGAAAGTCCAAAAAGCAAACACGCAAAAAATAGAAAAATATAGAAACCAACAAAAAATTCAATTTTGCCTCTTTACACACAAATTCTTAACTGCTTATGAAAATTGGATTTGAAAATCTCTCTCTCTCTCTCTCTCTCTCTCTCTCTCTCTCTCTCGTAGTGTACTTAGGGTGGGGTTTTGTTTTTGAATGTTCAATATGTGTGTAAAACACTCTTAAACTTTAGACCAAAATTACAAAATATCAATTCAAGCTTATTATCAAACAATTAATGTGGGAACATGAACATAAGCCAAACACAGAATTGATAAACAATTTAGCCAAATATAATCACATCCACAAATAAAATAAATGGCAAAGATAAAGGAAGAGAGATGCAAACACTAGGACAACACTCGATGTGTTACCGAAGAGGAAACCAACCCTCGACGTAAAACCTCTCCGCCGCCTTCAAGTGGTCAATAATCCACTAGAAAATGTAGTTGGGATACATGAACAGAATAGACCCTCCAACCTAATCTACCCAAGTACCTAACCCTCCAAGTTCTTCTCCAACAAGGTTGCACAAACCTTTTTCTTTTCTAACTTACCGGATTCCGCTATAAACCATAGCATCAACCAATATCATTGGTCCTTCCAAACTGCTTCCCTTAGCATCAAATGAACTTCTCACAGAGTGGGTGTGATGAGAAAAGGATTTGGTCAAGAAACTCTCAAGGATGTATCAATGGAGAGGAAGAGAGAGGAATTTGAAGAGCCTCTTAGTGAAGATTGGGGATGAGCCAAACTTGTTTTTCTCTAGGGTTTCTCTCACAAAATTCTCTCTGGAAGCTCTCTTGATTTCGTGTATAAGGTCTATATATAGTGATGTGTGTCTGGAATACGATAGTGCTTAGTGCATTGGAAGGTGCAGACATATGACCAATTTTGGACATGTGTTCATATCATATCATATTTAGTGCACTAAAATACTAGATACAAGCCAAATCTCTTTCTTTTTATTTTTTTATTTTTTTATTTTTTTTTTGGTGGAGAGGGAGGATAAGCACCGCTTGAGTAAAGTGTTTCTTTTGAGATAGCATAACGATTTTGCAAATGGCCCAACCTGACCCAAATGGGCCAAGTTTTACCCAAATGGGTGTTGCCCAAATGGATGAGTTGGTTGGTTGTAATTAGTGTATAATAAAATTTATTTCAATAATGAATTCATATTAATGTGATATTGCACCTATCATAAAATAAGAATACAAAATTTAAAAGGAATCTTTTAAATTATTCTAAATATTAATAGATAATGATGTAAACATTTTTTCTTATGGCTTACATCACATACTTTAATTTTTAAGTACAATGAAATCTAATGATAATCTAACAAGAATCTAGTGCTTCGTGCATTGGATGGTGCAAACATGTGACCAATTTTGGACATGCGTTCATATCATATCATATCCAGTGCACTAAAATACTAGACACAAGCCAAATCTCTCTTTCTATATATATATATATATATATATTTTGGGTGGAGAGGGAAGATAATCACCTCTTGAGTAAAGTGTTTCTTTTGAGAAAGCATAACGATTTTGCAAATGGCCCAACCTGACCCAAATGGGACAAGTTTTACCTGCCCCATTAGGGAAGCGAGCCAAGTTTTTCTCTATGCCTCATAAGTTATGGTTGGCCGGGCATGGGTGTTACCCAAATGGATGAGTTGGTAGGTTGTAATTAGTGTATAATAAAATTTATTTCAATAATGAATTCATATTAATGTGATATTGCACCTATCATAAAATAAGAATACAAAATTTAAAAGGAATTCTTTTAAATTATTCTAAATATTAATAGATAATGATGTAAACATTTTTTCTTATGGCTTACATCACATACTTTAATTTATAAGTACAATGAAATCTAATGATAATCTAACAAGAATCTAGTGCTTAGTGCATTGGATGGTGCAAATATGTGACCAATTTTAGACATGTTTTTTTTTTTTTTTTTTTTTTTCTGGTTGGTGGAGAGGGAAGATAATCACCGCTTGAGTAAGGTGTTTCTTTTGAGATGGCATAACAATTTCGCAAATGGCCCAACTTGACCCAAATGGGACAAGTTGTACCTGCCCCATTAGGGGAGCGAGCCAAGTTTTTCTCTATGCCTCATAAGTTATGGTTGGTTGGGCATGGGTGTTACCCAAATGGATGAGTTGGTTGGTTGTAATTAGTGTATAATAAAATTTATTTCAATAATGAATTCATATTAATGTGATATTGCACCTATCATAAAATAAGAATACAAAATTTAAAAGGAATTCCTTTAAATTATTCTAAATGTTAATAGATAATGATGTAAACATTTTTTTCTTATGGCTTACATCACATACTTTAATTTATAAGTACAATGAAATCTAATGATAATCTAACAAGAACAATGAATGAATATGGTATGATTAAAGCAATCCTAAATCAAATAATTCTAATTAAAACAATATTAAAAACCCATGGGGCTGTGGTTAGAAAATAGTAAAAATGAAGAATATACTAACATATTTTTTAAAAATTTATTATAACCATTTATATAAATAGATTTTATTTTTTCAAGTAGATTAAGAATATATATACATCATAAACATTTTAACAAGGCAATTTAATATGATTAGTTTTAAAATCATATTTTATTTTGAGAATAATTACCTTATAATTTTTTGATATTTATTCTTTTTAAATGTAGAGTAATTCGATTCCATTCATAATGGATATATAAGTGAAGCTAGTAATCTACAACACTGCACAAACGAGGAATGTAAACAGTTAACAGACAATAAAACAAAAGAGAAGCTAAACTTTGATACTTATTATAGTCGTTTCATCTTAACGTAAGTTGATGAATTTTACCTGAAAACTTTGGTAGAAAATAATTTTTGTTCCTCTGATTCAGTGGGTTCTCCTCTGTAGAGGAAACAGAGCAATGGAAGTGTTTTTGAGTTCTGCTCGAGAGGAAGCAGGCGAAAAATCTCTGAAATGGGCTGCTATACAGAGACTGCCGACAGGGCATCGTCTTAGAAGAGGTATATTAACTGCAGAAAATGGAGAAGCAAAAGAAGTTGATATTGAAAGTCTTGATGAGCAACAATTAAAGAACTTGTTGGACAAGCTTTTGAACCAGGACGAAGATAATGAGAAGTTCTTGATGAAGCTCAAGGACCGCTTTGTTCGGTACGTTAACAAGCTCGTGAGGAATTAATGTTTATTACAAATTTACACACATCTATGATTATGAATGACAAGATTGGCTTTAAAATTGATCTGGGTCCTCCTTTGTATCTAGAGTTGGGATTGAATTTCCAAAAATTGAAGCCTGGATGGAAGGAGTAAATGTAGATGCCGAAGCTTATATTGGAAGCAGAGCCTTACCTACACTATACCACTTCACTATAAATTTCTTTGAGGTATTCTTCTCCAACCCAGGACTCAGAGCCAGTACTCTTCTGGAGAACTCATCTTGTACTTTTTCTCTTTTCTCTCTAGGGGTTGTTGAATTATTGTCATATAATTAAAGGCAAAAAGAAACCATTTTCAATTCTTCATGATGTCAGTGGAATAATCAAGCCTGGCAGGTAAAAAATTGTGTATATTCCCTTTAAAACATTCATTATAGGCTGTGTCATATGATTGATATCTAATTGATGATCAATTTTACAGGACGACACTTCTTTTAGGCCCCCCAGGCTCAGGGAAGACCACATTGCTATTGGCTATGGCTGGAAGACTTAGTTCTGATGTCAAAGTAATGAACTTCAATACAGTTCATTTGTTGACTATGCTTTCCTACATTTTGTTGCGTTATAATATAATTTGGGTCTTAAAAAAAACTTTCAGCTTTCAGGGAGAGTAACATATAATGGCCATGGAATGGATGATTTTATCCCACAAAGGACATCAGCTTATATAAGTCAACATGATGAACATATAGGAGAAATGACAGTGAGAGAAACATTGGCCTTCTCGGCTAGATGTCAAGGGGTTGGGCCTCGTTATGGTCAGTCAAAACTTCCAACAAATTTTTTTTATATATATTGCTGTTTAGTCTCTAGCAAGTTTGAATCCATTGTTATTTATGGGATGAGTTTGCAGAAATGTTGGCAGAGTTGTCCAGAAGAGAAAAGGAGGCAAACATTAAGCCAGATTCTGATATTGATATTTTTTTGAAGGTCAGAAAAGTAGATTCACAGAGACCTGGTTTTACATTGATGGAAAAAAAAATGGGATTGAAAGAACTGCATGTGAATTTTCTTTTTCTCTTTCAAATGTGCCACTAGCCCACTATTAGTAGTCACTGTATAACACACGCACTGATTTTATTATTATTTTTAATGTTAAACAATATAATAACCCCCACAAATCTGCTAACACTTGTTATTATTCCTTGTTTTTTCAATACCTGGAAGGGCAGGAAGCAAATATTCTGACTGATTATGTAATCAAAGTATAAACTCCGACCCAAGTTATAGAAAATGTTTTCATTATTGCACTGAAAAAGATCTTGTATATGTTCTTTCTCAGTTATGCTCTTTTAACTTTGCAGATTTTGGGATTGGAAATCTGTGCTGACATTATGGTAGGGGATGAAATGCGCAGAGGTATCTCTGGTGGACAAAGAAAGCGAGTGACAGTAGGTAAGAGCACATTGTAACACCATGCACATGCAGATACATATTTCTTCATACAAAGATAGATACAACTAAAAGCTTGTTCACTAAATTGATTTCTGAAACTTCAAAGAGTTCTTAGCAGCAATATATGATAGTGCACCAAATTCAAATTTGTGATTTAAGTGCATCAGTGAGTTTTGATGAGTCCAATAAAATATGATATAGGGGAGATGCTGGTTGGGCCAGCAAGGGCGCTTTTCATGGATGAGATATAAACAGGCTTAGACAGCTCGACAACTTTTCAGATTGTGAATTCAATCAGACAGGCAATTCACATTCTTGAAGCGACAGCCGTGATCTCTCTCCTCCAGCCAGCACCAGAAACGTATGAACTATTTGAGGACATAATTCTCCTATCAGACGGGCAAGTGGCGTATCAAGGTCCCCGTGAAAATGCACTGGAGTTTTTTGAATCTATGGGCTTCAAATGTCCAGAGAGAAAAGGAGAAGCAGACTTCTTACAAGAAGTATTACTACCTCTCAACTCATCTGCTTTCTCATCATATATGTTTCTGTAATTTATATTTCACTGCACTAAATTTCAGTCTCCTGCTATTTTATAGGTGACATCAAGGAAAGATCAAGAACAGTATTGGGCTAATAAAGACATACCTTATGCTTACGTTACTGTCAAGGAATTTGCTGATGCATTTAAGTCATTTCACATTGGTCAGAAACTAGGTGACGAGCTTGCCATTCCATTTGACAAGGCTAAGAACCACCCTGCTGCTTTGACAACTACGAAGTACGGTGTTGGGAAGAAGGAACTGCTAAAAGCTTGCATATCAAGAGAGTCATTGCTGATGCAGAGAGGCTCAGCCTTCTATATTTTCAAAATGTTTCAGGTAAGTAGCAGGATAAGAATATAATAGACATACTACCGTACAGATACGTGAGTTGCAAGGTTTAATAAGTTTTTTTTCTTTTTTTTCTTTTTCAGGTTATTTTTATGGCTCTGTTGATGATGTCACTATATGTACGAACTAAGAAGCATCGAAATACTACAATGGGTGCTCAAATTGTTATGGGTGCCCTGTTCTTTACAATGGCCACAATAATGTTTAACGGATTCGTAGAGCTTGCCCTGACCATCTCGAAACTTTCTGTCTTTTACAAGCATAGGGACCTTCTCTTTTTTTCCACCATGGTCATATGCACTACGCATATGGATCCTCAAGATTCCAATCACAATTGTAGAAGTAGCCATTTGGGTGTCGATGACTTATTATGTTGTAGGCTTTGAAGAAGACTTCACACGGTAGGTAATAAAATTTTTTTTTTTTTTTTCCAAGTTTGCTCTTTACATTTTGAATTCCAAAATATAATGAAGAACCCTATGGCAGGTTTCTCAAACAATACCTTCTACTTTTGTGCGTCACCCAAATGGCTTCGGGACTGTTTCGATTTATCGCAGCACTAGGAAGGAATATGATTATCGCAAACACGTTTGGATCTTTTGGGTTGCTTCTACTTATTGTTCTGGGTGGATTTGTTCTGTCAAAAAGTAATTTTTAAATTACATATAAGTCACTTTAGTTTGTCAAGCTTCCTCATTGCCATGTAATTTATATTTGTATCCTTTTTGCCACAGATGAAATTAAAAAATGGTGGGAATGGGGTTACTAGCTGGGTCTCACCTATGATGTATGGCCAGAATGCCATAGCAGTGAATGAATTCTTAGGGAAGAGTTGGAAGCGTGTAAGTATCACTTTCTCAAGTTTGGAAAATGAAAAAGGAATTGGGTTGACCTTTAAACAATATCAACTAATTAGTGAGGATATATATATATATATATATATATATATTTGTTATAGGCTCTTCCTAATACCACAGAACCACTTGGACTTGTGGTCTTGAAGTCTCATGGACTATTCCGAGAAGAACATTGGTTTTGGAGTGGAGTAGGAGCTTCAGTTGGATTTGTTTTTCTATTCAATTTTCTTTTCACATTGGCTCTAACTTATCTCAACCGTAAGTTCCCCTCTTGTTCATCTTCGTATTAATGCATCTTTGGCTTGAAGTTTTGACAAAACAATTTCTGCTATAGCTTTTGGAAAGCCTCAGGCAGTTATATCAGAAGAAACGCTAGTTGAAAAACATAGTGGCGGAAAAGAAAACCCAGTTGAAAAACATAGTGACAGAAAAGAAAAGGACATTGAACTATCACACAATGAAAAGACCTCATCTGGTAGGTTAGAAAGAGGAGCTGAAATTCAAAGAAGTGCATCATCAGAATCATCATTAGCAGCAAGAAGCAGAAGGGATGGATTTAATCAGAACAAGAAACAAGGAATGGTTCTTCCATTCGAACCCCTTTCTATCACCTTTGATGACATCAGCTATGCAGTGGACATGCCTCAGGTAAGCAACTTCATTATTCTTCTACTACATCTAACAATCATGGCTTAATTTACTACAATTATTAGCTTTTAAATTCTTAAAACTCTAATGGTACCAGGCTACCAGCTTAAATTCTATTCATCCTGGGTGTATTGCTATGCTTGCAGGAAATGAAATCTGAAGGTGTGACAGAAAATCGACTAACACTTCTCAAGGGTTTGAGTGGTGCTTTCAGGCCAGGAGTCCTCACAGCTCTAATGGGTGTTAGTGGCGCTGGGAAGTCAACTCTAATGGATGTTTTGGCTGGGAGGAAAACTGGTGGGTACATCGAAGGAAGCATCATGATATCTGGATACCCAAAGAAGCAGGAAACTTTTGCTTGCATAGCAGGTTACTGTGAGCAAAATGACATCCACTCTCCTCACATTACAGTGTAAGAGTCACTGTTTTACTCTGCATGGCTTCGTCTAGCTCCTGAAGTTGATATCACAACCAAAAAGGTAACGTATTTAAAATCCATTTTAGAGTCCATTTACAACCTGCTTGTACTAGAAGCCTATTACTTGTATAGGACATGTTGTCTACTTATATAAAAGTACAGTCCTTTTACAATCCATATTTTAAATTTATTATATGTACTAAGAAATTAATTAACACATTGCTATCATTAGGAGGAAACGCTTAAAATTATCTCTAAAAAAAAATCATACTTTCCATTGTATCAATAAATTGGCCGCATTTATTTATTTATTTATTGAATTTTCCATTTTTTAGGTTCCACTTTATGCTCCACACATAATTTTTTTTATTTCCTTATAAAATAGTCAAAGTTTAAATGGAAAAAATTAAACACATGATAAGTTATAATCGGTGGAACATAAAGAATAACACCAAAAGTTAGGCATGGGATTTTTATTCATCCAATATGTGATGTAAGAGGGAACAAAAATAATTTGTCTGTGTGTTCCATTTTTTTTTCCATCAACTATATTATGCAAGTATTCTAAAGTAGATAAATTAGATTATGGGCATGACCCTTTTTCCTTATAAAATAATTTTAAGTACATCTATAGTACAATTGATGGAGCATAAAGTGAAATATTCTTGCCAATAGCGTTGAAGGCATGTGCCAACTGTTTATTTTTCTCCTTTCGTTATGTGACACAATATTAACACATTAAAATAATTAACATATCAATCATCAATCAATCAATATCAATATATATATATATATATATGCAAAAACTTTATGCGAGAAAGTATGAGATTCTGTCAAATGACACCTTCCTTTGGAATAGTCTCTCTATCTTCTGTATTAAACTCTATCAATAAGTGCATTCAATCGAAACAAAAAACAAAAATCTCTATCATTAAGTGAGACGTTACTGATCCACTTATGTTTTCCCTTCATGTCTTTTAGCATACCCGGTGCAATTACACTGTAACACAAACCCATTTCTCTGTTCACCTCTTGCTATTCTCTTACTTCTATCTCTTCTCTTTCCCATACATTTGGTCATGTCATGCATGTAGTTTTGTCTCAACCTTTAAGGAATGAGTGCAGAAGATGCCTCAAATCCACCACATACATGTTCTCCACACTTAAAAAACTTATCTTGCTCAAGCTTTGTTAATTTCTTCTCTCTTTGGATACTGCAAGTGCTTCACTCATGCCTATTTTTGCTTTAATTTTAATGTATTTAATATGATGGTATGCCAAATCGTGACAAGCATAGATGGAGTTCTAGAATTAAATAAATATTATATTATATTGTTTAAGTGTGTCTTTGCCTGTTTGGCTTCATTTGTGCAGTGATGTTTGTCTCTCCAATTCTTATTGTTTTTATACTAAAGGTTCATTTTTGGTTTTATATGTTTTTGGGTGTCTAAAAAAAAACCAGAAAAAATCACTAATTCAAATGTTTGACATGAAAAAAACAAACTTTTTTCACAGATTAGAAGCCCCAATTTTGTCTTTAAACGCTTCTTTAGTAACTTGAGAAAAAAGGCTGTGTCTATGGCTTAGTGGAATAGCGGATGAAAACCAACGTCAAGATCATTGAAGCTAGGTAATTTTTTTTTTTTTTTTTTTTTGGCTCATATAATTCAAATTCTTCAATTTTTTAGACATAATTTTTTGTAGTTTTATCGTTTGATCGTAACTTCATGAGGTTAAAGTATGTTTTTATGTCTACCTTCAATTGTAATAGATTTTATAATTTGACTATAGAAGAAAAAAAATCCTTCGCTTGGCTGATGAGGAAGTTTGAGGAATAAGAATTGAAGCTTTTACCTTTTTCTATTGTGTATTATTTAGGGTATTGATCAACCAAATTGGACATGTAATTGTAAACAATTAAAATTCATTAGGTTTTAAATCTATATTTTCTTTCACATTCCCCTATATTTCTCATATAGAATAATGAGAAACCTGTGAAATTTATATAAGAACATACTAATTTCAAGCATTCATTTGCCCAAATATTTACATAGAAAGTAGCACATTGGCCTTCTTCTTCAGTGATCTGTTAGCTTCTACCAGCATATGTTCTTGAACCAAAATGAAGGGCAGTAAAGCGTATGGCATGGAAGTATTTAAATAATACACATGTTTGAGACACACACCAGATTTTGAAGAGTTCTTATATCTCATGTGGCACTTGACGAAATCCTAAAATTATGAACCTAGCAAAATAAAGAGTTCTTATCTTTAAATTTTAATTAGTTCTTATCAGTTATCACTAATGTGGCACTTGAGGAAGTCCTAAAACAAATGATAACAAGTCGTTCATTACAGCATTGAGTTGTAAAGGGAGAACAATTTGAATTTGGAGAAAGCAAAACTAACAACATTGTCTAGGTTGTTAATTTTGATGAGATATGTGTAAGATATATCATCTTAAAGGGAGATTTAGCATATGTTATTGACAAGTTTCAATCTAAGGAGGAAGATAATTCATGGCTGGGAGCAATCGTAGAGGCAACAATAGTAGAGGCAACAATATTAAGAATAAGTATTATGCATAGTCATAGAGATAATTTTATATAAAAAATATAGTTTTTTAATAGAATATTTAAAAATAAATTTATACAATACCTGTGCATCGCACGAGACATCAGCTAGTTTTTTTTTTTTTTTTAATGAAGATCTATTGTCAAAGTTTCAAAAAAAAATTTAAATATTAGTCATGATTAAATAAAAAAATAAAATAAAATAAATAGATTATGGGCATGATCCTTTTTCCTTATAAAATTGTAGGGTTGGTATTTGTGGCCCAAGCCCAAGAACAATTAATTTGTAGAGTATGGGTGAAAGAGCTAGGTTAAGTATGGGATTGATAACAATGGATCACAGCATTCAAGCACAAGCCAACATTAATTTTCACGTAGAATTTGATAATCCGAAGAGTTACAATATTTGTTTTTCTGATGAACAAAAATCTTAGGGTTACAACCAAGTTCCCCCTCTATCGTTAGGAGCTTCCTTCCTTTATATAGTCACTCTTCTCCTCATCTCCATCGTCCACGTATTCCTCATCCATGAGTTTGCTGAAGTACATGTCACGTCAGGCATCTTCTTTTGGCTTTGTGTAAGTGGCGGTAGGTTAGGATGCACTGTTCAGGGGTCTTCTCCACATAAATGCGGCCAGAAAAGTTGCTGCAGTGCATTAAATACGGTGGCAGCAGCTTTCCCCTTAGATATTTCTCCATCCTTATCGTTCCATAGCATACTCAGAGCTTATCTTGATCAGGTGGAGTCCTCGGAAGGTCATTCTGGTCTTTCACACATTCAATTGATCTGTGATATCGCGTCCGAGGATTACAACCTCCTCGGATAGGAGAGATACTCTTCGGAATGTGATAATTCTTCCTTTTGAGGGTCCCACTTCCAGCCGGGCCTTGCCTTTTCTATCTTCTTCTTCTCGGTCGCAAAATAGCCCTCCTATGGGCCTTCGGCCCATAACGTTGGGCTGTGCCCTTTTTCCCCCACAAAAGACCCCTGAACAGTGCATTCTAACCTACCGCCACTTACATAGAGCCAAAAGAAGATGCCTGACGTGACATGTACTTCAGCAAACTCATGGATGAGGAACACGTGGATGATGGAGATGAGGAGATGAGTGACTATATAAAAGAAGGAAGCTCCTAACAATAGAGGGGGAACTTGGTTGTAACCCTAAGATTTTTGTTCATCAGAAAAACAAATATTGTAACTCTTCGAATTATCAAATTCTACGTGAAAATTAATGTTGGCTTGTGCTTGAATGCTGTGATCCATTGTTATCAATCACATACTTAACCTAGCTTTTTCACCCATACTCTACAAATTAATTGTTCTTGGGCTTAGGCCACAAATACCAACCCTACAAAAATAATTTAAGTTTTAGGGAGAAAAAGTAGGCACATCTATAGTAAAATTGATGGAGTATAAAATGAAATATTCTTACCAATAGCGTTGAAGGCAAGTGCCTTAGTAGTATTGCCAGGTGCCAATTGTTTATTTTTCTCCTTATGTTACATGACACAATATTAGCACGTTAAAATAATTAACTTTTTTTTTTTAAATGAAGATCTATTGTCAAAGTTTCAAAATTTTTTTAAAATATTAGTCATGATTAAATAAAAAAATAAAATAAAATAAATAGATTATGGGCATGATCCTTTTTCCTTATAAAATAATTTAAGTTTTAGGGGGAAAAAGTAGGCACATCTATAGTAAAATTGATGGAGTATAAAATGAAATATTCTTACCAATAGCGTTGAAGGCAAGTGCCTTAGTAGTATTGCCAGGTGCCAATTGTTTATTTTTCTCCTTATGTTACATGACACAATATTAGCACATTAAAATAATTAACTTTTTTTTTTTTTTAAATGAAGATCTATTGTCAAAGTTTCAAAAAATTTTAAAAATACTAGTCATGATTAAAATTATTCTACCAAGAGTTTTTAAAATTTTAAATAAACTTTGATGATTTATTTTATATTATTGTGAGAATTTAATGTAGCATAATGTAAGAATTACAAGTTGTAAGACATAATTTCGCTATATGACTCATTATAAGTACATTAAAATTGTTATTGTTATCAATATTAACATTATTTGTTTTAAATGAAAAAATATATTACCAAAGTTGTAATAGAAAATACTACTTTAATTGATACAATGGAAAGTATGATGTATGTATATCCCCCATCCACTGGTCATATTGTTAAAGACACTTTGTCTATTGCTGGTTTGCTTATGAGCCAAGCAAGCCAATGTTGTAACCCATACTTTAACCAATAGAGCTAGGTTGTCATTTCTTGTTTTAACTTGGATGGAGTTTGTTTCTCTAAATTTTTTGTTTTCAGTTGTTTCTGATCTTTCAGTTAGTTAAATAAAATCTCTTGGAATGGTTTCTCTAAAAAAAAGATTCCATGATTCAATGGTTGGTACGATTTAGTTTTGTAAATCCAGATGATCACTTGTTAGAATTCTTATCAAACACATAGAGGTCTTTCTAGAAGAAAAAAAATAGAGAATGAAACTCTAGAGTGTAGATACACCCTGCATCATCCGAACAACTATAGTAAGCTTGCAAAATTTCTTGATTGGCTCTAATTCTTTAAATACAGAGACAACTCATATCCATTTCACGTTGCCATCTATATATAAATTAAAACGTGTGGGAAATATTATTACTCAAATTGTCCCATGCTCATAAAACCTTTCCTATCGTATATTGTGCAAGTTTTCACTCCTCTCCAAGTTCATCTGAGATTCCTGTTCTTCTCCATCTTTCGCTGCAGAAAATCTTACAATTTGGTATGTTCACAAACATGTGCTACTTTCATATCCATTTTTTTAAAAGTATTTACCTCAAAAATTCATGTACACATAATTTTTTTTTTTTCCTATTTTCATCTAAAACTTCAATTGCAATCAAGATTTAATAGTTTGTTTAGATTTGTGCAAATCAAAGAGTTTGAAGACATAAGTTGTCAAAGAACCCCACCTCCCTCTTGCCCATTATCTACCTAAAAAATTGTCAGAGATATAATTGTATGTTGGTCTTGATACAAAATCCACCTTTGTAGTTAAAAAATCCACATTGACCTTACTTGCACAAGCAGTGCTTTAATACTTCTCTTTTTTTGGGTTTTTTTTTTTTTTTTTTTTTTTGGGCGGGGTAGGGGGAATCTTTTGTCCAGTGCCTAGTGCATTGGACGGTCCAGACATGTGTCCAATTTTGGACAAGTGTTCGTATTGTATATCGTATCTAGTACACTAGGGTACTAGACGTAAGTCAAATCTCTTATTTTTCTTCTTCTCTTTCTTTCTTTCTTTCTTTTTCTTTTTTTTTCTTGAGGGAGGAAAATCACCATCCTTAGAGGCTTAGATCCTTGATGCTTGAGTAAAGGGTTTCTTTTACCTGTCCCATTAGGGGAGCGGGGAGGGTTTTTCTCTGAGTCTGGCTGGTCGGGTATGGGCATTAAGAATTGGTTTTTACTTTTTAAACATCCTTCTGGTAGTTGACAATGGAATAAACATTGCTGATGCGAAAATTTTGGCTGATTTAGTGAAATTTGAGTTAATATTCTGATGCGAAATTTTTAGTGAGAATACTCTTAGACGAGTCCTAAGATGGATCCACACGCATGTGTAATTGTCAAATTTTACTTAATCCTTGTCTACTTCTATTTTTAATTTTTAAATATCCATTTTTATATGCTTCTTTAGAATCTTTACAGTGTTTAGCAATCATGCGAGAATTTACAACCGAACAAAATGCCAGTAGTATCATAGTAAATATTCACTAATTTAATCAAATGTCAGTTACGAGAAATTTTCAGTTTGTCATGAATTTGATTTTTACTTGTATGGAAATTGGAGAGTATCATCGCACACTTTTGAGATGATGATCACTCCACAAGTACAAATTAATTCTTGTGGAATGGGGGCAAGGCGGAGCCAGGGGAGTCCGGGGGGGGGCGGCCACCCCTGGCCCTACCAAAAAAAAATTAGGCACTTAAGAGAATAAAGAGATATCCTAACTTTTCCTTGTAATGGTTTCATTTTCTTGGTTTTTTTTTTTTTTCCCTCAATCCTAAAGGTATAAAGTACATGAAGAGAACTTGATCTAAACTCCAGGAATCAGTCCAACAATCTTATGACTACGGGGTATTAGATTCTTTGAAAATTGAGCTATATTCTCCAAGTGTTACACACGTCTTCTTCTTCTTTTCTTTTTTTTTTTTTTTTTCCCTTTTAGTTCAATGTGTCTTAGTCTCTTAGAATAATATCGTTTAGCAGGTAGGCATTGATATACTGTTCTATAGTATACTCTGTTTAAGAAGTAATAGTATT
This sequence comes from Quercus suber, assembly GCF_002906115.3. Lineage (NCBI taxonomy): Eukaryota > Viridiplantae > Streptophyta > Magnoliopsida > Fagales > Fagaceae > Quercus > Quercus suber. Next base: position 514,876 of record NW_027069754.1, on the reverse strand, counting down.
ATTCTATTCTTTTATTTTTAAATTATGTAGGTCTTATTACATTAAAATATCAATAGAATATATGTGTATTGCTTTTCTATATCAACACTTATATTAGGCTATAGTGAAATGTTTATCTTGTATAAAAAATAAAAATTAAATTAAAATTTTTAAAAAAAAATCCTAAATCAAATAGTTCTATTAAAATTTTTATTATAACCATTTATACAACAGATTATTTTCGAATAAGAATAAGGATAAGAATATATATATATATATATATATATATAGTTTTGTCCCACATCGAATGTGTGTGAGTCTGTGTGTGTTTATCACTAGCTTCGCGCAACTAACTATTGCATGCAATTTTGGTTGTGGTGTGTTCGTGTAATCAAAAAAACAAATGGGCTTTGTCCCACATTGGGTGCATAAGTGTGTGTGTGCGCGTGCGCGCATGCGTGTGTGTATCACTAGTCAAGGCAACTAACGGTTGCATGCAGTTTTGATTGTGGCGTGTTAGTGTAATAAAAAAAAAACAAATGGGCTTTGTGTGAGTGTGTGAGTGTGTGTGTGTTTATAACTAGTTCCATGCAACTAACTGTTGCATACAGTTTTGGTTGTGGCGTGTTAGTGTAATAAAAAAATAAAAACATATATATAATAAGGACAAAGTTTAGCTGTAAAATTAGTTATAGTTTAAAGTTACAATTTTACTTAATATTTTTTTATTAGAAGTAAATTTTGACAAATACATCATTGGATTAAATTTTCTTTCTATATTCTTCATTCTTGTAAAATTTCTTAAAAATTAAAGACCAATAACTATGTCATCAACAAATTGTTTAAATTACAAATTTTTATAGATTAAAAATTATGCATAAAATATAATTTTATAGATTATAAAGCAAATAATATTCAATTGGTACAAAATTTGTCATGTGTATTAAGAACATAAAAAACATGCAATTTAACGGTTAAATTTTCAAAATATATAATAATATTAATGATATTGAGTAAGGTTGTAGCCTTAGACTACAAATTTACTCAATATCTTTTTATTAGATATAAATTTTGAAAAATTCAATATTTGATGAAATCTTCTTCTTATATTCTCCATTCTCATATATTATGACAAATCCACCGTTGGATGTATTTTGAGAATAATTATCTTACAATTTTGTGATATTTATTCTTTTTAAATGTAGAGTAATTCGTTTCCATTCCCATATATTATACATCTACAAAATTAAATTAAACTGCGGCCCCTCCGAAGAAAATTTCTTGGCTATGATTTACGTGGATCTTGTAATCTACTACACTACACATGCGAGGAATGTAAACAGACAATAAAACAAAAGAAATAACACTAATCGATGTTAAACTTTGACACTTATTATAGTCTTTTCATCTTAACATAAGTTCATGAATTTTACCTGAAAACTTTGGTAGAAACTAGAAATAATAGATTTGTGTTCCTCTGATTCAGTGGGTTCTCTTCTGTGTAGGAAACAGAGCAATGGAAATGGTTTCGAGGTCTACTCAAGAGGAAGTTGACGAAGAATCTCTGAAATGGGCTGCTATACAGAGACTGCCAACTGAGCGTCGCATAAGGAGAGGTATATTAACTGAAGAAGATGAAGAAGCGAAAGAAGTTGATATCAAAAGTCTTGGGTTGCAACAATTGAAGAACTTATTGGAGAGGCTTGTGAAAAATGGCCAGGAGGAAGATAATGAGAAATTCTTGCTGAAGCTCAAGAACCGCTTTGATCGGTGCGTATACAAGCTCATGAGGAATTAATATACGGGTAATTGGAGGTTTACATTGTACTAATAAAAAACGTGTATAACATTGCACACGTTTGTTTAGTCTACAATGTAAATCTTACTTTGCTATTAAGATGTCTAAGAATTTTCCTTAGTATATATTACAAATTAACGCATATCTATGATTATAAATAACAAGATTAGCTTTAAAACTGATCTGGGTCCTTCTTTGTATCTAGAGTTGGTATTGAAATTCCGAAAATTGAAGTCCGGTTCGACAGCCTAAATGTAGATACCGAAGCTTATGTTGGAAGCAGAGCTTTACCTACACTATTAAACTTCACTATAAATTTCTTTGAGGTAATCTTCTCCAACTTAGGACTCATAGACAGTACCCTTCCACAGGACTTACCACCTTCGATCATGTTATGAGCATTCTGAAGAACTCATCCCGTACTTTTTCTCTTTTCTCTCTAGGGGTTGTCGAATTATTTTCATATAATTCAAGGTAGAAAGAAAGCATTTTCAATTCTTCGTGATGCCAGTGGAATAATCAAGCCTGGCAGGTAAAATTGTATATATTGTCTTTAAAACATTCATTATAGGCTGTGTCATATGATTGATTTCTCATTGACACCAATTTTACAGGATGACACTTCTTTTAGGCCCCCCAAGCTCGGGGAAGACCACATTGCTATTGGCTTTGGCCGGAAGACTTAGTTCTGATCTCAAAGTAATGAACTTACTACAGTTCATTTGTTGACTATGCTTTACTACTTTTTGTTGCCTTATAATCTAATTTGAGTACTAAAAAAAAAAAAAAACTTTTCAGTTTTCAGGGAGAGTTACATATAATGGCCATGGAATGGAAGATTTTGTTCCCCAAAGGGCATCAGCTTATATAAGTCAACATGATGAACATATAGGAGAAATGACAGTGAGAGAAACATTAGCATTCTCGGCTAGATGTCAAGGGGTCGGGCCTCGTTATGGTCAGTCAAAACCTCCAACAAATTTTTATTTTAATTTATTTTATATTGCAGTTTAGTCTAGCAAGTTTGAATCCATTCATATTTATGGGGTGAGTGTGCAGAAATGTTGGCAGAATTGTCAAGAAGAGAAAAGGAGGCAAACATTAAGCCAGATCCTGATATTGATATTTTAATGAAGGTTAGAAAAGTTGATTCACAGAGACCTGGTTTTACATTGATGGTATAAAAAATTTGGATTGAAAGAACTGCGTGTGAATTTTGTTTTTCTCTTTTAAATGTGCGATTATTAGTAGTCATTGTATAACACACACGCACACACATACACTTCTATTTATTTATTTATTTTATGTTAAAACAATATAATAACCCACCCCCCTTCCCCCTCCCTCCCCAAAAAAAAAATGCTAACACCTTGTTATTATCTATGGTTTCTCAATACTACAGGCTGTTTCACTGGAAGGGCAGGAAGCGAATGTGATTACTGAGTATATTCTCAAAGTATAAACTCCGACCCAAGTTATAGAAGATGTTTTCATAATTACACTGAAAAAGATCTTGTAAATCTATGTTCTTTCTCAATTATGCTCTTTTAACTGTACAGATTTTGGGATTGGAAAGCTGTGCTGACACTATGGTAGGGGATGAAATGCGAAGGGGTATCTCTGGTGGACAAAGAAAGCGAGTGACAGTAGGTAAGAGCACATTGGAACACAAGACGCACATGCAGATACATATTTTTTCAGACAAAGATAGATACAGCTAAATCTTAGGCTTGTTCACTAAATTGATTTCTGAAACTTCAAAGAGTTCTTAGCAGTAATTTATGATTGTGGACCAAATTCAAATTTGTGACCAAGTGCTTTAGTGATTTTAGAAAAGTCCAATAAAATATGATATAGGGGAGATGCTGGTTGGACCAGCAAGGGCGCTTTTCATGGATGAGATATCAACTGGCTTGGACAGCTCGACAACTTTTCAGATTGTGAATTCACTCAGACAGGCAATTCACACTCTTGAAGGGACAGCAGTGATCTCACTCCTCCAGCCAGCACCAGAAACGTATGACCTATTTGATGACATAATTCTCCTATCAGACGGGCAAGTGGTATATCAAGGTCCCCGTGAAAATGCACTGGAGTTTTTTGAATCTATGGGCTTCAAATGTCCAGAGAGAAAAGGAGTTGCAGACTTCTTACAAGAAGTACTATTACCTCTCAACTCATCTTCTTTCTCATCATATGTGTTTCAGTAATATATAATTCACTGCACTAAATTTCAATCTCCTGCTATTTGATAGGTGACATCAAGGAAAGATCAACAACAGTATTGGGCTAATAAAGACATACCTTATGCTTACATTACTGTCAAGGAATTTGCTGATGCATTTCAGTCATTTCACATCGGTCAGAAACTAGGTGACGAGCTTGCCATTCCATTTGACAAGGCCAAGGGCCACCCTGCTGCTTTGACAACTAAGAAATACGGTGTTGGAAAGAAAGAACTGTTAAAAGCCTGCATATCAAGAGAATTATTGCTGATGAAGAGAAACTCATTCTTCTATATTTTCAAAATGGTTCAGGTAAGTAGCAGGATAAGAATATAATATACATACTACTGTACAGAAGTGTATTGCAAGGTTTAATAAGTTTTTTTTTCTTCTTCTTTTTTCAGCTTATTGTTGTGGCTCTGTTGATGATGACATTATATCTACAAACTAAGAAGCATCGAAATACTGCAACTGGTGGTCAAATTGTTATGGGTGCCCTGTTCTTTACAATATGCACAATAATGTTTAATGGATTCGCAGAGCTTGCCATGACCATCTTGAAACTTCCTGTCTTTTACAAGCAAAGGGACCTTCTCTTTTATCCTTCATGGTCATATGCAGTACCCACATGGATCCTCAAGATTCCAATCACATTTGTAGAAGTAGCCATTTGGGTGTCGATGACTTATTATGTTGGAGGCTTTGAACCAAACTTCACGCGGTAGGTAATAAACATTTTTTTTCTTATAAAAATTTTGTTCTTTACATTTTGGATGCCAAAATATAATGAAGGGCCCTATGGCAGGTTTCTCAAACAATACTTTCTACTTGTGTGCATCAACCAAATGGCTTCTGGACTGTTTCGATTTATTGCAGCACTAGGAAGGAATATGACTGTTGCAAACACGTTTGGATCTTTTGGGCTGCTTCTAGTTATTGTTCTGGGTGGATTTGTTCTGTCAAGAGGTAATTTTTAAATTACATTAGTTTATCAAGCTTCATCATTGCCATGTAATTTAGATTTGTATTCTTTTTGCCACAGATGAAGTTAAAAAATGGTGGGCATGGGGTTACTGGCTCTCACCTATGATGTATGGCCAGAATGCTATAGCAGTGAATGAATTCTTAGGGAAGAGTTGGAAGCATGTAAGCATCACTTTCTCAAGTTTGGAATAATGAAAGGCCAAAATAAAAAAGGAATTGGGTTGACCTTTAAACAATATCAACTAATTAGTGAGGGTATATATATTTGTTTTAGGTTCTTCCTAATAACACAGAACCACTGGGAATTATGGTCTTGAAGTCTCATGGACTATTCCAAGAAGAAAATTGGTTTTGGCTTGGAGTAGGAGCTTCAATAGGATTTGTTTTTCTATTCAATTTTCTTTTCACCTTGGCTCTATCTTATCTCCACCGTAAGGACCCCTCTTGTTCATCTTCTTATTAATGCATCTTTGGCTTGAAGTTTTGACAAAACAATTTCTGTTATAGCTTTTGGAAGGCCTCAGGCAGTTATATCAGAAGAAAACCCAGTTGAAAAGCATAGTGACGGAAAAGAAAAGTACATTGAACTATTACACAATGAAAAGACCTCGTCTGGTAGGTTACAAAGGCCCAAATATATGTTATATTTTCATCTTATGAGTCACTTCAGTCAACTTGATCTGTTTGATGAAATGTAGAAAGAGGAGCTGACTTTCAGAGCAGTTTGTCATCAGAATCATCATTTGCAGCAAGAAGCAGTAGCAATGAAGTTAATCAGAACAAGAAACAAGGAATGGTTCTTCCATTCGAACCCCTTTCTATCACCTTTGATGATATCAGCTATGCAGTGGACATGCATCAAGTAAGCAGCTTCATTATTCTTCTACTACATCTTATAATCATTGCTTAATTTACTACAGTTTTTATCTTTTAAATTCTTTAAACTCTAATGGTACCAGCTTAAATTCTATGCATCCTGGGTGTGTTGCTATGCTTGCAGGGAATGAAAGCTCAAGATGTGACAGAAAATCGACTAAAACTTCTGAAGGGTGTGAGTGGTGCTTTCAGGCCAGGAGTCCTCACAGCTCTAATGGGTGTTAGTGGTGCTGGGAAGACAACTCTAATGGATGTTTTGGCTGGGAGGAAAACTGGTGGGTACATCGAAGGTAGCATCATGATATCTGGATACACAAAGAAGCAGGAAACTTTTGCTCGCATATCAGGTTACTGTGAGCAAACAGACATCCACTCTCCTCACATTACAGTGTACGAGTCACTGTTTTACTCTGCATGGCTTCGTCTACCTCTTGAAGTTGATAACACAACCAAAAAGGTTATGTATTTAAAATCCATTTTAGAATATAAGCACAACGGGTACTTGCTTGTACTACAAGCCTATTACTTGTGCAATACATATTGTCTTCCTGTAGTCCCATATACTTTACCATACACCGTTTAATAAAATAAGTCACTCAGACTTTCACTCGGTATTAGAGCCTAACTCTAGGGTTCAAAAGCAATGTTCTCTTTAGGAATCCTTTCGCTACCCATCAACAAACCTCCATTCAACACACCACCAGCACCACAAGGTAGATTTCGCTCTGATCCAACTTTGGTGGAATCTCACCAAATGGAGTCACCACCCGCAGCCACGAGCGGTTGAAGTTCCAGTACAACGACCCAAAAAACCACGTGCCTCCCAAGAACTCACACACCCGATCACGCGCCTTCATGCGCAAGCTTACCTCGCCATGCCCCAACACACTCTTTAGGCCACATGTCAACTCCAATCTGTGCCACGCTAGTCCCAGCCTCATGTTAGCAAACATGTCATTTGCCATGTCAGCAAACAGGCCTAACATGCCATGCCAACTCACCGCATCATCGTGTTAGCAAAACATCGCACTCTTGCAAACACCATGACTACACTTTTGTGACAGCATTGGCTACTACAGGATCTTGGAATTGACTACTCCACTATAACTCTAAACCACTGTAGCAAGTTCAGGGATTAACAGTGTCCCACAACAACTTTTCATCAGAAGAGTATTGCTCACCTTTTAAAAAAGATCATAAACACAAACTAGAAAAGTGAGAAACCTGTATGTATATTTGGTTCGTAGAAAAATTCTAACCTTCCAACAACAAGAGCTGCCAAAGCAGTAGTGCCAGATGCAAGGGCAGCATCCAAGGAGCAAGCTTCCGCAAAGGCAGTGTCAGTTTGTAGAAATGCCGAAGCAACAACCCTTTCAATATCCCTTGGAAATCTTCATCCTCAACAATGAACTTTGGCAAATGACAGCAAGCATAGTCAGCAGCATGCTTTCCACCATGCCCATCAAACACCTGAACAGCCAAAAATACACTAATGTTGAACAATACTAAATTAGAAAACAAAATATCTTGTAAGACCTGCATAAAACCTAACTGGAAAACCTGACAAGTAAAGAAGCAACTAATATGCAAGCATCTCCAGTGAACTTTCACAGCAATTAACAAGCAAAGAGGGAACAGAAAATTTTGCTTCTGGTAACATACACCATTAACATTGAAATCATGACCACCACCACAAGCCATAAAATTCACTTCACAATTACATCCACAACACCACCTCCTCCATGAAAACCACCATTACCTCAAACCTCCATTATGTTGGAAAGGTTGGATGTAGAGAAGAAAATATAAGTTTTCTATAAATAATATAAATTTTATTTGAAAACAAAAATTAATTCTGGAGAGACCACCTAATCTCAAAGAGAAGGAAAGATGTGGAGTTTTTTTTTGGAAAAGTAATTAGATTTATTTTATTTTTTTTAATAGGTCAAAAGTAATTAAATTTATTAACAAATAAATATAGGTTACACAAGCTCACGATGATGAGCCCTCCATAACCTAAAAGAATTACAAAAGATTTTATACAAAAAAGGAAGTGATTCTATGAAATCTAAAAGAGCGGTACAGTCTGCAAGACCCCACGCTCCAGACCTATCAAATGAAAGTATGACTTAGAAAATCTTCTAGCAGATACTTGTATCCATCCATATCCTCAAAAGTACGATTGCTTCACTCCCTCCACAATAGCCACATCAAACATAACGGTACAAAGTTCCAAATTTTCAAAGAGTGCTACCCCAACCAATTCCTCCACCCAGATAAAAGATCAACCACCTGCCTTGGTAGCACCCAATGAATCGCAAACAGTCTAAAAACTAGGCTCCATTATGCATAAGCAACGTCATAATGGATCAACATATGGCTTACTGTCTCCCCACTACACCAAAACATACAGCACCATCCAACTACGGTCAAACTTCGCTTAATTAGATTATCACAAGGAAGGAGATTCCCACAGGTTGCTGTCCAAACAAAAAAGGAGACCCTCTTAGAGGCCTTAGCACACCAAATACTCTTCTAGGGAAAAGAGTTAGTTGGTGCAGCTCAAATAGCCTCGTAATAAGAGCGGACAGTAAAGATGCCAATAAGAGCAACATCACAATGGATCAACATATGGTCTCTCCCACTACGCCAACACATACAACACCACCCAACTATGGTCAAACCTCACTTAATAAGATTATCACAAGTAAGGAGCTTCCCACAAGTTCTTGTCCAAACAAAAATAGGAGACCCTCTTAGGGGCCTTAGCACACCAAATACTCTCCCAGGGAAAAGAGTTAGTCAGTGCTTAGCCTCATAATAAGAGCGGACAGTAAAGACGCCACTCCCTTTCAATTTCCATATTATCCTGTCACCACCCTTCCTCCTAGGAATATTGGAGCATAGGAGATATAAGAAAGAATCAACTGCCTCCAACACTTAGTCATGAAAACCCTATGAAATCTCCTGTTCCAGGTCTGACCTTTCCCTCATACTGGACAATCCAGCAATGAATTCGTGGAGATGGTGATCAACAGAAACAGAAATGGAAAGAACTAGCAGTAACATTTTCAGAATGATAAATGGATTTCACATAACATAGCATGTGCATCGAAATCTTACATAATTTTTCTCTTTTCTTGATGAATCAAAAAAGGGTAGACAAAAATCCAAAGTAGCATACGTTTACTCTTATTATTACAACTCAAAAGAACTAACAAAACGCCTTGAATCATGATGCATTTCATTCAAATAACAACAATTAAGTTATTAACAAACCGCCGAGATTCTTTGATAGCTAGCTTCCATAAATAAGCATATATAACCACTCTACAAGAACCACATACGTTAAACTGAAAACTGTGAAAAAAACAGTAACAAGTAAGGTGATTAACAACAGTAATAAGAGAAGATAAATACTGCGTAGAAGGCATTGGGCGCATCAGTAAAATTCTCGAGTCCATAATCCCGTGCAAAGTTGTCAACACAAACACATACATCTTCCATTTTTGGACGAAACCCCATGTCAGCCCACGCCCCGGAGCGAAGAATTGGGATGAACTCAGACTCACAATTCTCTAGACCATGCCCCGGTTCCACACACACATCCGAGGCCTTACTCTTCATCTGCCAAAATTCCAATCAAAACCTTAAAAATCACAATTATACTAAAATTCATAACAAAACATCTACTTTATATCTGAAACAAACAAACAAACAAACAAAAAACATAACCCAAAACTAAAAGCCTTCAAATGTAGCTAAGAAAATCCAAAAATAGCCTTCAAATTTTTTTTCTTTCTTTCAAGTAATGCTAAACAAATAACCAATAGTAACAAAATAAATAAATAAATAAATAAAAATGTTAGAGAAGAAGCATTGACTTGAACTACAAATGAATCTAAAGGGAATAAAGGAAACCCCAAAAATAAAAATAGAAAGAGTGAGAAAGAAGAAAGGAACTAACGAGAGAAGGGTGGCGAATGAGAGATTTGTTACAAGGCAGAGGGAGGCGGTCGGTGCTGAAACAGGTGCGGTAGGCGGTGGCGGTAGTGGCGGAGAGAGGGTTCGGAGGGCGACCCTCGCTTGAGCTCTCTTTACTTTGACCCTCCATTTTTCACATCATATATCNACTGGTGGGTACATCGAAGGTAGCATCATGATATCTGGATACACAAAGAAGCAGGAAACTTTTGCTCGCATATCAGGTTACTGTGAGCAAACAGACATCCACTCTCCTCACATTACAGTGTACGAGTCACTGTTTTACTCTGCATGGCTTCGTCTACCTCTTGAAGTTGATAACACAACCAAAAAGGTTATGTATTTAAAATCCATTTTAGAATATAAGCACAACGGGTACTTGCTTGTACTACAAGCCTATTACTTGTGCAATACATATTGTCTTCCTGTAGTCCCATATACTTTACCATACACCGTTTAATAAAATAAGTCACTCAGACTTTCACTCGGTATTAGAGCCTAACTCTAGGGTTCAAAAGCAATGTTCTCTTTAGGAATCCTTTCGCTACCCATCAACAAACCTCCATTCAACACACCACCAGCACCACAAGGTAGATTTCGCTCTGATCCAACTTTGGTGGAATCTCACCAAATGGAGTCACCACCCGCAGCCACGAGCGGTTGAAGTTCCAGTACAACGACCCAAAAAACCACGTGCCTCCCAAGAACTCACACACCCGATCACGCGCCTTCATGCGCAAGCTTACCTCGCCATGCCCCAACACACTCTTTAGGCCACATGTCAACTCCAATCTGTGCCACGCTAGTCCCAGCCTCATGTTAGCAAACATGTCATTTGCCATGTCAGCAAACAGGCCTAACATGCCATGCCAACTCACCGCATCATCGTGTTAGCAAAACATCGCACTCTTGCAAACACCATGACTACACTTTTGTGACAGCATTGGCTACTACAGGATCTTGGAATTGACTACTCCACTATAACTCTAAACCACTGTGACAATTGAAATGTCATTCAGATTGCTCACAATGAAGTCTTCCACAAAAGTACCAAAAATATTGAGATTGACAACCACTTTGTTTGTCATCATTTATTCTAGGGTACCCCAGTTTGTTTCCTCCCAAGACTAGGTAGATAACATCTAGACTATGCCCCTCCACCAAGATGCTTAAACTCAAGTTGACCTCATTTCTTCCAATAGGAGTTTGAGGAGAGCTGTTAGAATATAAGCCCAATGGGCTTAGGCCCATTTACTATTGTACTTGCTTGTACTACAAGTCTATTACTTGTACAACACACATTAGCTTCCAAACTCAAGTTCCTTATACTTCATGATACATAGTTTAATACAATAAGTCACTTAGAATTTACAATCCATATGGTATATATTTTGTTAAATGGAGGGAGATTCCATAAGGCAAATTGGGTATGGGTGCTTTTTCCTAATTTATGAGAGCATTATAATTTGTACTTTTGGCTAAAATGAGAACTCTCTTAATTCACAAGACATTGGGACTTTACTCATCCCAGAATATTCAAGTAAGCAGGGCCATATATGGAAAATACACTTGGAGAGTTCTAGTGAAATAGGAATGTCCATCACTCATCATTTTCAACATTTCAGTTGCATACCTATTTAATTAGCTTCTATCATGTTGTGGCTAGTCCATCTTGGTAGTTCACACACGCTGAAACGCTCATACAATACAAGGCCAAAGGAGAATAACTTTTCCAAATTCTTTTCTAACATGTTGAATGTGTTCACTATAATGATTTGCAGGTGTTTGTTGAGGAGGTCATGGACCTTGTGGAGCTGACCTTATTAAGGGAATCAATTGTTGGATTGCCTAGCATTAATGGTCTCTCAACTGAGCAGCGCAAGAGGCTGACAATTGCAACTGAGCTTGTTGCAAACCCATCTATAATATTCATGGATGAGCCAACCTCAGGTCTTGATGCCAGGGCAGCAGCAATAGTGATGAGAACAGTGAGGAACACAGTAGACACTGGAAGAACTGTGGTGTGCACTATCCACCAGCCAAGCATTGATATATTTGATGCCTTTGATGAGGTATTGATCTCTCCAAGGTTGAGGAACAAAATAGTGTCATGGTTTCTACATTTCATACAAGAATTAGACGCTTATGTATACATTTGCAGCTATATCTTTTGAAAAGTGGAGGAGAAGAAATATATGTCGGCCCAATAGGCCACCGTGCTTCACATTTGATCAGTTACTTTGAGGTGAGGCTAATTACTAGATACTAAGAATTATTAACATATTATTTGAAATACATTTTCTCTATTTGAAGCCATACTAACATAGATGAGTTTATTCTTTCTCCAGGGAATCCGGGGAGTTAAAAAAATTAGAGACGGAACTAACCCAGCCACATGGATGTTGGAAGTGACAACTGCAGCACAAGAAGCAGCTCTGGGTGTTAATTTTTCCAATGTATACAATAATTCAGAACTATACAGGTGATCATCATACCAAAAAATAAAAAATAAAAACTTAGAAAGAACTTCAACAAGAATCCTTGTGGTTTTTATCAAAGCTGATCATAATCTTCTTTTCTCTTTCATGGGCCTTATCACATCGATTCAAAATCCATTTAATTTATTTTCTTTAAATACTTTCAGGATATTCATGTGACAAAAAAGGTAAAATTTCCCAAAGAATAATGTCAAGAGGGTTTCTAATATGGACTAAATAAAAAAGAAAAATGATCATTAGTTTGTTATTTTTTCTCATTGATTAAGACTGTGACAGGGAAAAAGTATATATATACATGTATTGACACCGTAAGGTCAATAATTCAGGAGAAACAAAGTAATGATCAAAGAACTCAGTAAACCTCAGCCAATGTCAAAAGATCTGCACTTCCCTACTCAATACTCACAATCATTTTGGACCCAGTGTAAGGCTTGCCTATGGAAACAGCACTGGTCATATTGGCGAAACCCACAGTACAGTGCAGTGAGGCTATTATTCTCAACTTTCATAGCTTTAATGTTTGGAACAATGTTCTGGGACCTTGGCTCCAAAAGGTATTTAATAAAGGAAAGTCAAATAGGTTAAATTCTATAGATTAGACATTTGCCTCCTTTTGTTATTAATATGAGAAGACTCTTTGGAACTGCAGGAGAAGGCAGCAAGACATTTTCAATGCAGTAGGTTCCATGTATGCTTCTTCTTTATTTATTGGGATTCAGAATGCTGCATTGGTGCAGCCAGTAGTGGGTGTTGAGAGAACAGTTTTCTACAGGGAAAGAGCAGCTGGAATGTATTCTGCTTTACCATATGCCTTTGGACAGGTAGATGATGCTTATATTTTAGCAAGAGAAAACTTATTACAAGGTTTATGAATATTTTATGCAATTGCAATATATTATTGATTTTGGCATCAATTGTGGTGGAACATTATTTATATATTTGTATGTATGTACATTATATAAAGATACACATTATCATACCCAACTGAGGTGTGATATGATTGCATCACGATGCCTAAGTACATGATCTAATAGGTCCTTAGGCAAGAATACAGCAAATAAAATAACAAAAATGACCTAACAATGAGTTTGAGGTAAGTAGCAATTGGCTTTATCCTAAATACTCTCTAATAAAAATATTAATATTTATGATTAGATGATTATAAATATTAATATTTTTATTAGAGGGTATTTAGAATACTTTCATGAAGATTGGTTATTTAAGCAAGATATAAATCATAACAGGTTTTCAAATTAAAGATTCTATTGTTTCATCTGCAGCTTATGATTGAGCTCCCATACGTTTTCGCTCAGGCTGTCATATATGGAGCGATAGTATATGCCATGATTGGATTTGAGAGCGCAGTAACAAAGTTCTTTTGGTATCTCTTCTTTACATACTTCACCTTCTTATATTTCACATTCTTTGGAATGATGACATTAGCCATCACTCCAAACTATAACATAGCTGCTGTAGTTGCTTCTTTCTTCTATATAATGTGGGACCTCTTCTCAGGATTTATCCTTCCACAAACAGTAAGTATAAGCAGACCCTATCCATTCCACGCATTTACAAGGCAATGTCATATGGATATCTAAAGGTTTATTGTTTTTGCAGCATATACCTGTTTGGTGGAGCTGGTACTATTGGGCATGTCCTTTCGCTTGGACATTGTATGGATTGATTGCTTCACAGTTTGGAGACATTAAAGACAGGCTTGATTCTGGTCAAACAGTAGAAGAATTTCTTAGGAGTTATTTTGGTTTTAGAAATGACTTCCTAGGAGTGGTTTCTATTGTGACTGTAGGAATCACAGTGCTCTTTGGAGTCAGCTTTGCCTTTTCAATAAAGGTTCTCAACTTCCAGAAAAGATGATGAATGTGTTTACATCATTTTGTGGTCAAAATTTGGCAGAATTTCATAGATACTACTTGCAATTTTGATACTTTTATGTGCAAGTTCGATAGTTTTCTTATAGTAAGTATTTTTTTGGTAAAGATTATGAAAATAAGTATCATGAATCCAAAATTTTGTATAATATATCCCGTGCATGGAAATTAATATATATATATATATATATATATATTTTTAAAAGAAAGAAAGTGACAATCATCATACAAGAAAGTGACGCTTGAGTAAAGCTGAAGGCAAGAGACAAACAATTGAGGCAAATCTAGCTCTCAAACGAGCTAGGACACGAGTGGAGGTTCCTAATATGATTTCATATCTAGTTTGTTTTGGTGATTATGCCTATTGGATATAATCAAATGCAATCAAGTGTAATTGAATTCTAATGCAACGACTAACCAATTTCTATAAGTTTTTATTATTATGATAAGCTCTTTTAAGAGAATGAATAATTTGAATAATTTATTTAAATAAAAATTATACAGTACATATATTTATTTATTTATTTTGCTTAAATGTATAATCAATCTCATGCAATTCATTTAAAAGTAACGACGTTAAAACAAATTAATAATTGTCCGAAAAATTATATTTGTATATTCATAACCTTCATGTTTAGAAAGACTTTCACTTAAATTTAACCGTACCAAAATAGACTAAAGTGCTACGTTAATGTGGCTTAACAAAACCATAGCAATAATAAATGTTATACTTAAGATTTTATATATTACGAGTTTGAGATTTATATATATTTTTTTAATATATTTGGATTTAGAATAGGTGCTTTTAACCCAAAAAGTCTCTTCCCATTATGTAAATACACAAAAATAGATCAAAATGAACCGAATTGGACCAAATGGAACAAGTGGACCAAATGGACAGAATAGGACCAAATAGGAATAAGGTGGACCGAAAAAGACTGAAGGGGACTGAATAGGACCAAAGACCGAAGAAGAATGGACAGATTAGGACCAAAGTAGACAAAATAGACCGAACAGGACCAAATTGACCGAAGTGGACCGAATAGAGCCAATGTAAACTGATTAGGACGGAAGTGGGAAAAATGGACCGAATAAAACCAATGTGGACCGAATGGAACCAAAGTGGACAAAATGGACCGAATAGAACCAAATGGCCCAAATAGTACTAAAGTGGACCAAAGTGGACATAATGGTCCGAAGAGGACCAAATAGAACCAATGTGGTCAGAATGGACCAAATAAACCAGAGTGGACCAAATTGGACAGATAGACTGAATAGACAAAAAAAAAAAAAAAAAAAACCCAAATGCCCAAATGGGTTTCAAAGTTTTCTGGGATTGGTTGAGTGAGACTCAGAGAGCCTTTAAACCCAAATCTACCAAAGAGAGAGAATGTAAGTGGGTTATAGAGGTTTTGCAGTGGAGAGAATTAGGGCTTATGGTGTAGACTTACTAGAAAGAGAAGGAGAAGCTAGAGAGAGAGAGAGAGAAAAAACAAGAGAGAGATTTGGGGCGATTAGAACGAGGTTGAGAGAGGAGTAACTGGTTTTTGTTTTTGTTTTTGCTGGGTTTCTGAGTGTTGACTTGACTTTGTTTAATGTTTACTTCGTTTGTTGTTAAGAGTAACAGGTGTTGGTGTTGCTTTCCTTTCTAGCTTCGAAACGACGACGTTGTTTTATTTCTTTATTTTAGTAACGTCACTTTAACTTCTGTTTTTGTTTTGTGTTATTTGTTTTTGTTTTCTTTTTACCCTTTTGTTTTCTTAGTAACGTCAGTCACTTTGCTAATGCTTACTTTTCCAGTTCTCCTTCTCCTCTGGGATGGCAAGACAGACAAAACGTCAGCTTCTTTCTTTCTTCTTTTGGATTTTTTTTATTTATTTATGGCAAATATCTGCAAAAGATTACATATTTAGATATTACTTTTTTTTATGAAACATATTTACATATTACTTTTTTTTTTAATGAAATCTCTTTTTTTTTCTTTTTTTTTTTATGGAATATATTTAGATATTACTATTAAAGTGTGTTTGGAAATAGTTTATTTAGATGTAATTGAAAAGTTTATTTAGTTGAAAATGAAAAGTTTTTGCTGAAAGTACTGTAAATAAAACTAAAAAGTATCTGAAATAGTATAGTAGAACCCATAAATAATACAAAAAAATGTAATGAAACTTATAAATAGTAACAAAAATAAACTGAATAATAACAAAAATAAGTTAAATAATTTTTTCTTAAATGATTTTTTAAGTCAATGCCAAACACAACCTTAATATATCTTCTTCTCCTTTTTAGCATAAAAAAGTCAAACTTAGTTTTATTAGAGCATTCGCATCTGCAATTGTCAATGCCATATGTAAGATTCATTTAGCACTTCCCCTCAAAAACCTTCCACATCCGGAATGCTATATATTGCTACAACGCAATTCTAAAGATAGAATTGCACTATAGCAATATTGTAAAATATATATATATATATATATTTTATTCTCTTTCCCCAAAATTTCTCTCTCCTCTCTCTCTTCCTTCTCTCTTTCTCATTTGCTCTCTCCTTGGTTAGTGGCGGAGCCAAGATTTTAGTTTAGGGGGGGCAAGATTAAAAGACAGTATTAAAAGAAAAATAATTTATATATATTAATCCATAACAACAACAAAATAAATTGTAAATAAAAAATTGTAATTACAAGTATATGTTTCATATTGTTAAAAGAAAGAAACAAAAATAACCAATTCATAGTTACTAACAATTGAAAGAAGAGATTAATGTAAATCTATAAAGGTTTTTTTTTTTTTTTAAAGAAGAATAAATACATAAAATTTAGACATCTAATTTGATTCCTTAAAATAAATTAAGAAAAAAAATTCATCTATAAGTTTTTATTTTTATTTTTATTTTATTTTATGAAATCTAAAAATATAGCAAATGCTTGTAAAGTTGTATATATGTCTTACCGTTTGATTGATTCTTAAAACATGTAAAATTCAACATTTATTTCTCTATCCTTCTAAGCATTTAAAATTTAAGTTTATAACAAAAATTTAGATTTTTGAAATTGTAAAAAAGTTAAGAAATAACGGCATTTCATCATTCATTTATGGGATAAGTTTTTTATGAGATAAGCAAGAAATGAATTGTTGTGAATAGTGAAATAGGTAAAAAAATAAACGTGTAAAAAAACATGATACAATATAAAAACTAAGAAAAGAATAATATGAAGTTAGGACTTAGGCATGTCAAGGAGCTTTATCCCTTAATTTTGGTATGTTTCTTTAAGGAGGGAGTGGGGCTGCTTTAAAAAAAAAATTATCAAAGGGGTCAAAGTGTCAAACTCTTTAAAACGTATCACCAATACAGTAACTATAAGGCATTTTTATAGAGTCGGGGGGGTAAGTGCCCACCTCGCCCCATGCTGCCTCCGCCCCTGCATGTGGTTAGTGTTTTCTCAAGTTCTAATAAATGATATCAAAACCGACCTAGTGATGCCATGTGTGATTTGAGGGCAATGCAACATAATGTTTGCAACTGTGTGTGTGTGTGTGTGTGTGTGTGTGTGTGTGTGGAGAATCACATAATTTGGGATGTAATACATATATGATTAGCGTTTTTTCGGATCGTGGCAACATACTTTCCCAAAAAAAACAAGGAGGTCGTTTCTCTGCCTCATCTTTTGATTCGGTCCTATGTGGTCCCGAGGTCTGCAGTTATGAAATTAGTTTGGTCCAAAGAAATCAATGGATCAACAGCCTTTCGCCTTGCTAAAAAGAGAATGGAATCAAAGACTCAAGTTTTATCCCAAACTGCTCGAGCTACACTCATATATAATGTATATTCTTACTATTATTACATCATACTAGATATGTCATCTTTCCAACCACCAAAAAATATTTGTCATTAAATTGAAGCCAAACTCAGATATATCTTCTAGGGATACAACCCCCCAAATAACCATCTCTACGTACGTCAGGCCACAGGAATCTCTTTGTACGCCAAAAATTGTTAGAGGTCTTGGCTTTAGAAGCCTTCAATCAAAAGTGGGTTGGCTTGGGTTACACCCAAAAATGCTAACAAAACTTGTGTCAAAATTCCCAAATCCAAATAGTTTCGAGCTCGAGGCCACTGTTTCTAACATGAACCTAGGAAAAATAATAAAGATAAAAAAAAAATCCTCTATTTGGAATAGCATATGCAATCCATCCCATTGATAAACAAGGTCTTTGTTATCTTATAGATTTATTGGTATATTGATGCAAACATCTGGCATGACTCTTGAATCCCACACCTATAAAATTTAATCCCTGTACTTTTCATCCAGAAAAACGATGGCTACTAGAGATTANTACTTAGAAGTACATTTTGTGCAACAATTGTTCCTATATGATCTGATAGAAAAGGATCCCATGATCATGAACCGTTTTAGCCTAAGATCACAAATCCCAAAGGGAGACTACAATTGACTGAATTGAATAGTTAATATAACATATGAGAATAACATCACTTGGCTCAAATAGCTGAAGTCTATGAGTTTTGGCCTAACTATATTATATTAATTACTCATTCTTTCAATTCTTATTCAATGTGAGACTTCTCTTAAATGTATATATCCAATATCATATGAAATGAGGGAATTCAACCTGGAATATTGTATAATTTATTCATTTAAAGACTGAAGTATTTTTATATTATTATTATTTTAAATCAAGTTTCTATTTTTTTATTATACTAATTCTATAGTTACAATGGGAGATGAGAGATATTTAAATCCTAGATATTTATGTTAGAAATATTAAAAAATGTCATTGAGTTATAAGGTTTTTAATCCAAGCATATGTTCTTGATAGAGAGATTTGATGAAATTCAATGTTGAGATCCTATTTTTTTTTTTTTTTTTTGGGGAATAAATGGGATCCTAATTGAATTTGCCAATAGGCATAGCTAACGAATTGACATATATTACAGTTGCGTTTGGCTTTGGTTTAAAAAGTTAGCTTATTTTACTATTTAACTTATTTTTGGTACTATTCATGAGTCCCATTGCACTTTTTAGTACTATTCATGAGTCCCACTATACTATTTCAGCTAACTTTCACCTCTATCTACTATACTTTCAGTAAAAAGTTTTCAGTTTCAGCTAAATAAGCAGATCTCTTAACTAAAATAGTATAGTGGACCATGAATAGTACCAAAAAGTGTAGTGGGACCTATGAATAGTAGCAAAAATAAACTGAATAGTAAAATAAGTTAACAAAATTAATCTTGTCAAACAGACACTACATATATTGATTTTTAAATGAATTAAACTGAAATTAGTAACAAACTCTTGGACTCATGGAGAGTATAGCTCTCGTATTAGACTTCTTAACTCAAATGATGTTGATGGAAAAGAAAAAAAACCGAACAAAAAAGAAGAAGAAGTTGAAATAGTTAAGTACTAAAAATTGGCAGTTCACTAGTTTGTAGTGTTTATTATGAAATTCACTGGCAGTTGTACCAAGAGCATTCGCATCAGGAAATGCTATCCCATTCCATTTTATTATTTCAAAAAGCTACTTTATTAATTATACAATACTATTTTACAATACATTCAGTATCACAACTTTCATTTTCTTATTCTACTCATTAAAATAATATATCTACACAATAAAATATATTTTTTCCCAATTTTCTCTTCCACCTTCCCTCAACCTCTATCACCGCGCCTCCACTGCCTAGACACCACCACCGCGCCTCCACCATGCTTACCACGCCACCACTGCCCACTGTCCACCAAAATCCCACCAGAACAAAAACCCATATTAAAAAAAAAAAAAAACCAGCGTCACAACAGAAGAAAAAAAAAAAAACCCATTAGAAGGGTAGAACCCAGAAGAACCAGAGTCCAACCATGTGGTGACCCACGCTGATCTCCACCAAACCCATCACTGTGACCCACGCCGATCTCGCCATGAGCTCGCCAAACCTAAACACTAGCGATCTCCGATGACCAACAACCCACTTCAGCCACGACACAACCATGACCAACGACCCAAACACCGAACCCAACCACGACCCACTACCCACAACCCACTTCAGCCACACCCATCTCTTCCTTTAAGCATCGGTCACAGCAAAAAAAAAAAAAAAAAAAAAAAAAAAAAAAAAAAAAGAAAAGAGAAAAAAAGAAAAGAAAAGAAAAGAAAAGAAAAAAGAAACCGCTGGATTGCAACCCACTAGAAAAAATGAACCACTATAATGTGTGATGTTGATGTTGGGAGGAGGATGGTATTTGGGTCTGAAGAGCACATGAGCTATACCCCAAAATTTATATAAAAAAATTAAAAAAAAAAAAAAAAAAAAAAAACTAGTCGAGTTGCAATTGAAACTTCTTGTAACCACTTAAATAGCCTAGTTTAACCTAATAAATATATGGTATGTGGGACTCGATATATGCCTACATAACACACACTTATCTAATTCAATTAATCCAAATTATTCATGGCATAACAATCCTCCATTTAAATTCTTAATATTCTCATCAAGGGCTACATTCAAACCACGTGGAGTTACTAAGTTAGTTTTGATACCACTTGATAGAAATGGAGAAAACGCCAGCACTTGTTAGTTTTTTTTTTCTATATGGGAAGCCATAAGCATGTGAGAGGAACCATATCTAAGTGAGATGTAAGCAGATAATGATATGGTTAAATAAGGCTTATGTATTAGAAAGAACGAATTGTGTCTACACATTTTTATAAAATGGCTTAATTTTTTTTTTATACAAGATAAAATTCGACTATATCCCAATCTAAGTGTATATGTGTGTGAAACTCCCTCTTAGAGACTTAAACCTCGACCCTTACCCCTCACACCCCAT
Source organism: Quercus suber (assembly GCF_002906115.3). NCBI lineage: Eukaryota > Viridiplantae > Streptophyta > Magnoliopsida > Fagales > Fagaceae > Quercus > Quercus suber. The sequence continues at coordinate 493,795 of NW_027069754.1, read as the reverse complement.
AAGCACTTATACTTGTGGAGTGACCATCGCACTTAATTAACATTTGTTAGGACATATGTGATTCACTTCTTAGGAACATATGTTAATATTTTATGTAGTTGGCTAATCCTTTGACAAAATGCACTTTACTTGTATTTGGATAGATCTAGGATGTGTTTAATACTTCAAGAAACATGTTGTTCAAGTCTAGTATTAAAATCATAAAGATTGGACCAAGAAACAAGTGAAGAAAAGTTGTTCACTAAAACTAGACAGATAGCTCGACACCTATAAACAGATAGCTCGATAGCTGCTCGACACCTCTCATCAGCTAGGTTATCTATCGAGATTTTCAACTTCTTCTTATCGTAATCTCGATAGCATCTTGACAGTTGGTGGATCGATCGAGAAAGCTCATGTCCCCTCAACAGCTCCTCCATAGCGTCTTGATAGCTATATCTGTCAAAGTTTAAAGCTCGACACCTCCTCGACACCTCACGATCGATCGAGGTTACGGGAATTCAAATTTTCAGATCTAATTTTCGGTCCATGCCGACATGTATGTGTAGGGTTTCTTTTCTCACAACCCTAGACTTATATAAAGCTTATTTTAGAGGCCATCATATATGAGAATACAAGGAGAACATATGCAAAAGATGACCGATGCCTTATTATCTCTAAAAGAAGCTACTGCGTTTTTGCACCTTAGGGTTTTGTAACCGAGTGCTTCTTGATCTTCATTGTTGATGAAGTGAAGAACTTTGCAGCCAACAATCTTCTTCTAGTTGGTGATTAAGTCACATATTGGGATCTGCGCAATTGGTTACTCACGTACTGAGATTCGTGCATCAAAGGGTGGCGTTCCTATATTGCAAAGTTCAAAGGTTCTGAAGCGATAGAAGGTTTCTGCTGTGAATTCGTCTACGAGGATTGTAGAGTTTAGGGATAAAGATTTTGTAGTAGATCTGAAACTTCTCTTTACTATAGTGGATTGCTTTTCGGGAAGATTTCCCCTCAGGTTTTTTATTGTAAAACTAGTTTATTTCAATGGTTTTCCTAGGTCATTATATCTTATCTTATTTATTTTTCCGTTGCATGATTTTGACATGATATTGATGTTTGTTTGTTTTAACAAGTTTTATTCATAATAAATCTAATTAACAACTTGGATTTAAAACTTGTTAATTCTATCAACCGAAGTTTAAATTTTCTAACAAGTGGCATCAGAATGGGTTCGCTCTAATTGGATTAATTTCCTGAATGTGATCTTTGACCCTGGTTGTCATAAATCGTGGATAATCTCTTTTGATTTTTCCTTTATTTGATGGAACTAATTATGCGTACTGGAAAGTTTGTATGAAAGTTTTTTTGCAGACTCTAGGTGAACAGGTATGGCAAGCTGTTGAAGTTGGCTGGATTAAGCCAAAGGAAGCGCTAGTGGATTAAGATGATGCAACAATCAAAGTGAAAATTTTCAATAGTAGGGCCTTGAATGCTTTGTTTTGTGGGATGACTAATAAGGAATTCAAGAAAATATCATCCACAAAAGTTACCAAGGAAGCGTGGACCATTCTTGAGACCACCTATGAAGGTACTAAGGCAATAAAGACTATGAAACTTCAAAGACTCACTAAAAGTTTAGAAAAAAATAAGGATGGAGGAGGATGAGACCTTTAATGAGTTCTATGCCAAACTCAAAGATATTGTGAATTCTGCCTTCAACCTTGAAAAATGTATTGCAGAATCCAAGATTGTTAATTCTTAGGTCCTTACCTGAAAGATTCCATGCCAAGATCATTGTCATTGAAGAAGTAAAGGACATTGATCAAATTCCTTTGACTGATCTTGTATGGAACCTTTAAACCTATGAGATGGGATTAAGCTCAATGGAAAATGGTGGAAAGAGTAAAACTTGACTCTTAAGGGTATAAAGGAAGAGATCGAGGACTCTGAAGATGAAGATGAGGATGAGGATCTAACTTTTATAACTGATAAGATTATCATTCTTCAGTTTAGAAAAAAGGATAAGGGCAAACCTCCTAGAAAACCTAAATCCTCTAAGAATGGTAAGAATGAGAAACCCTCATCCAATACCATGAGTGCAAAAGTTTTGGTCATATGAGGATAAAGTGCCCAAACTATCTTATGAAAGAAAAGACAAAGGAGTTAAAAGATAAAAGGTTAGTTGCTACCTTGAGTGATACTAAGGATGACTCTTCCAATAAGTATATGGATGAATGTCATCACGTTATGGCCTTTGCTGCTTCAACCGATAAGGTGATTGTGGAGAGTGCTAGTGACAGTGAGGATTCTTCTGATGATGAAGTACCTAAGAAGATGACCCTTCAAGAAGCCTATGATAAGTTATGCACTGAATTCATAAAATTTGACAAGACTTCTCATCTTTGTAGAAAAAGAGCTTAATGAGTTAAAAACTTAAAAAGCTAATCTATTAGTCAAACTAGATGAGACTACAAGGTTAGTTGAGACTCTTGTTGTGGAGAACACCTCATTAGAAAAGAATGTCAAAAATCTTGAAGCTGAGCTTAGTCAAGCTAGAACTAAAATAGAAAGAATGTCTAGTGCAAAGCTTGATGAGGTATTGACTGCTCAAAAGCCTAATTCTAATAAGACTGGCTTAGAATATGTTGTTTCCTCTGGCCCCTCCTCTTCCATGGCTTCTGAATCAAAGACTCTCTTTATGCTCCAATCTGAAAAAGGTGATAAAGGTATGAAATTTAAAACTGATTTTTCTAATTCGAAATTATTTGTTAGACATCATGTTTGTCACCATTGTGGTATTTCTAAACACATTCGTTCTAATTGCTTTAAGTTGTATCCTCATAAGCAATTATCCAAATGGTCACAGGTTTCATCTCAATGACCTATACCTTTGTTTGGAGAGTTATTAAAAATTTTGAGTTTTTAACTCAATTTCAGGATAATTCTAATTCTTTTATGTCCTTTAGTAGACATACTAGATCACGTGCCTTTTCATCTTCCCAGCCAAAGACTCGTGTTGTATGGGTGAGAAATGAGCCCAAGACTTAATTTTCTTTTCTGTTTGTCCTCTACTTTAATTCTTTATATCTAAAGTTGGACTCTTTTTGCTTGATTTCTTATCTGTTTTTTGAATCATGTTTTCATGCATCTGCATTTTTCTATCATGCCTTCATGCATATGCATCTTTCTTTCTGCTTTCATGTTGTTTGTCTGTTTTTGTTTGGTTATTTAGTTTTTATTTTGTTTTGTTTTCAAAATAAAAATAAAAATACAAAAATACAAAAACAATGTGTGTTTTGTGTACATTGGTACTTGTGTACCTTGGATGGCCATTGAAACAAAGTTTTCTAAATTTTGTATCTTTTGTAGTTTAGATAAGCATCTCTATGCATAACTAAGCAAATGAGGTTTGCGGCTCGTGTTTATGATGAGTGTGGCTCGTGTTTGTGATGAGTAAGGTTAAGTGATCTCTTGTACTTAAAACTCATATCACTCTTTTTGATGGGAAGAACTAGAAAATCCTAAGAGAAATGCATAAATAATCATCTCACCACTGTTACCTGTCATTCATGAAATGACATTTGTATATTTCGACATAGCAAAAATGCAATATCAATGACATTTGTATGCTTCGGCATAACAAAATTGCAATGTCAAATGCTTAACATCATTGGGTATTTTTTTTCTCTCTCTCTTATATGCGCATGCATGATATGCTTATTAAAAAAAATATATGCAAAGAAATATAAAAAGCAAAAAGATCAAAATACTTTAAATATGATTGCAAGTGTGTATTCTAGGAGATGTAAGAGTTATAGGATGTACCTCAAAGATAATAGTCTCCATCAAACAATTATAATTGTGTGTGAGTTAAAGTGATTTTCTTATATCTCAAATCGTCATAACATGTATACACTTATGCAATCTTGCAATATTTTTCACACATAACACGCAATATTCTTTGACATTCTTGATACATGTGCAAGTACAATATAATTTGGCCGTCACAAGGTTTTACATGTATTCATATATGCTCACTAAACTATCTTAACTTGTTTTTGAAATATAAAATTGATTAAACTTGTTTTGTGTGTGTGTGTGTGTGTGTTTTTGGGATCTATGTGCTTAACATTTTTTTTTCCTTGTTGAGAGATTTATTTTTCACATATTTTGCATACATAGCATCTTATTTCATTATATTCATGCATTTATATGGATTTATTGTACCCCCTTAATCATCCTTGATCATCTTTATGTTTCTCGGGTGAAGCTTTCTAGCTTCCTGTACCCTTTGTCAATCATGACAAAAAATGGGAGAAATTATGGAGAATTTCTGGTTTCTTTTTACAAGATTCAATGTTAGGGGGAGAAATACATGCCCTTGTAAAGGGAAGTTGTGTTTCATCTTGTTAGGGGGAGTGTTTACCTCTTTCTTCTTATACACCGGTCTTCTGACCATGTTTACATACATTATGCTTATCTTTGATGTGTGTGTGTGTGTGTGTGTGATATGTGTTTTCTTCACCTACCTTTACATGTGTTGTTTCTTTTCTATCTTTATGCACATGTTTCTTATTACTTGTATACAATCTATTATTTCTGTTTCATACTAAAATTCCTTAAGGAGTTTTGTTTAAAGTGTTTCAGAAATACAGCCTGTCAAAATCTACTTATCATAAACTCTCTTCTTATCTTTGATGTGTGTGTGTGTGTGTGTGTGTGTGTGTGATGTGTGTTTTCTTCACCTACCTTTACATGTGTTGTTTCTTTTCTATCTTTATGCACATGTTTCTTATTACTTGTATACAATCTATTATTTCTGTTTCATACTAAGATGCCTTGATGAGTTTTGTTTAAAGTGTTTCAGAAATACAGCTTGTCAAAGTCTACTTGCCATAAATTCTCTTCTTGCAAAGTTTTTCAAGAGTTTGTGTTAGAATAGATTTTATTGTGTTCAACAAATGAATATGAGTTAAGTGATTGATAACTTCTCTCATATGTTATTTGTTTGTTGTGGTTTTATCACAGATTGCCAAAAGGGAAGATTGTTAGAATATATGTAATTCACTTGTTAGGAACATATGTCAATATTTTATGTAGTTGGCTAATCTTTTGACAAAACGCACTTTACTTGTATTTGGATAAATCTAGGATATGTTTAATACTTCAAGAAACATGTTGCTCAAGTCTAGTATTAAAATCATGAAGATTGGACCAAGAAACAATTAAAGAAAAGCTGTTTACTAAAACTGGACAGATAGCTCGACACCTACAGTCAGATAGCTCGATAGCTACTCGACACCTCTCGACAACTAGGTTATCTATCGAGATTTTCAACTTCTTCTTATCGCAATCTCAATAACTTCTTGACAGCTGGTAGATCGACCGAGAAAACTCATGTCCCCTCGACAGCTTCTTGATAGTTGTATCTGTCGAAATTTAAAGCTCGACACCTCTCGATTGATTAAGGTTACGGGAATTCAGATTTTCAGATCTGATTTTTGGCCCATGCTGATATGTATGTATAGGGTTTTTTTCTCACAACCCTAGACCTATATAAGACTTATTTTAGAGGGCGTCACATAAGAGAATACAAGAAGAACATATGCAAAAGGTGACCGATGCATTATTCTCTCTGAAAGAAGCTACTACATCTTTACGCTTTAGGGTTTTGTAACCAAGTGCTTCTTGATCTTCATTGTTGATGAAGTGAAAAACTTTGCAGCCAATAATTTTCTTCTAGTTGGTGATTAAGTCGCGTACTGGAATCCGCGCAATTAGTTAGTTATGTACTGGGATTCGTGCATCAAAGGGTGGCGTTCATATATTGAAAAGTTCTGAAGTTCTGAAACTTTTCTGCTGTGAGTTCATCTACGGAGATTATAGAGTCTATGGACAAAGATTTTGTACTAAATCTGAAACTTCTCTTTATTATACTGGATTGCTTTCCCCCCATGTTTTTACTATGAAACTAGTTTGTTTCATTGATTTTCCTGAATCATCATATCTTATCTTATTTATTTTTTCGCTGCATGATTTTAACATGATATTGATGTTTATTTGTTTTAACAAATTTTATTCATAATAAATCTAATTAACAACTTAGGTTTAAAACTTATTAATTCTATCAATTGGGGTCTAAATTTCCTAACAACATTCTATGTGTCTGGGTATATCATTCACATTCAGTATAAAAATCAACATTTCTTATGTACATTAATTAGTTCAGTAATTATGGCAATCAGAGTCCAGTCAAACCCTCCTAATAAATTTTCATAAGCAAATTGGAAAAACAGGACGATGGTTAAATGAATGACGCAAAGGAAATTCAAGCTTGCAAGCCTCAGGCAGATGGGTTGGTGCAACTGCGTGCATCATGTGATATGAGAATTCATAAGACTATCCTTGTCTCTCTCTCAATCTTCAACAGGAAACTCTTCCCAACACGCGTCCCAATATAAAAGTCGGTACAAGACGGCAAGCAAGGAGTTAAGCAAGCTAGCCAGCCCCTTTCCTCTGATTGAGGAGGTTCCAACCCACGTGTCTAAACACAAAGTGCCACCCTTGTGGTCTTTGTCAGCTACCGTGGTCTGACCAACTACTAATTCAACCCTCTCGATCTTTCTGAGGGTTTTTTTTTTTTTTTTTAACTTTCAACCAACAAAACAGAGTCCCTCAAACCCTCTACATATGATAGTACTGTACATGACTTTCATCATAATTTGCATTAACGTTTAAAGAAGAGAGAGGAAGAGAGATGGCCCTTACAACTAGTTGCTGCTTCAATATCTCCCCTCCAACCCCAGCAGCTGCTTCAAACTCTTCTCTTTCTCCAAAAACACCTCAAGTAATTACATGGTATGTCAAACAAAACCAACTTTTTTTTTTTTTACTCATATCACATTTTATTTATGCATATTTCAGCACATGCAAGCTATGCTCAAAAGGGTATTTAACCTTAATTTTTAACCAATTGATTCTTCTGTATATAGGAATTCGAAGAATGAAGGATCATGGAGAAACCGATGTGTCCTAGGCATGGCTTGCGTGATAATTGGATTAGAAGTAAGCAATTTAGTCATAGGCGGCGAAAGTCATGCCATTGCTGAAGACATGTCCATGTCCATGGTCTTGAAATCATCAAGTGAGAAGGTTGCAAAATGGAGTGACAAAAGAACATGCCCGGCTTGGCGACTGAATTCATTGGAGACCATTGTACCAGAAAACCTTCCAAGACCATCAGCTCATAGGAGATGGGAGACGGTTGGTTATTCTAAGAAAGCCAGAGAAGTAGTTAAACTGGTAGTTAAAACTAGTAGCAACGGCTGCTTCTCTATGTAAACAAACTTTACAATGTGTTTGCACTTTGCACAATATCTTGTACATAGATAATTAAGAAGTTAATTCTTATATATATAATCAATCGTAACCAATAATATTATTGATCTCCTCTTGATCTAGTGCATTGATGATGATAGATTGTAACTAAAGATTTTTTACATTCTTTTGTGGTATTGTATTATCATTAATTTCCAAATTAAAAACAGTTTCTTTATCTATTTTTCTTGGATTTTTTGTTGTTGCCATGATGCCATCGAATAGTTAGTACTTAGTGACTACATGCGTGATTTTTGGAAGAAAAGTAGTACATGTAGTACTTTTTTTAGCAAAGAAAAGTAGTACATGAGTACGAAATTGGGGTTTCCAGATGAAAGACGAGTGGGCCAAACCTTACTGCACAATATGTGCACGCTATACTCACAAATAGAGCCTGTTTAAGAATTTTTGTTTCTATGGGCTTGCCAAGGTTATTCCTATCCTTGCAATTTTCAGATTTGGGGTAGGCTGGCCCACGATGATATTTCGCATACACATGAAGCCACCTAACAATTCATGGATTCTGACCCAAGAAGAAAATATTAATTTATATTAATAAATGATAATTAGCTAAGAGCGTTGTCGGTTAGTACAAAAAAAAAATAATAATAATGATAACTAAAAATTATTTAGCATTCCATGACTTTTGTTAATATATTCCAAACTTGGATTTGGCTAATATTTTATATAAAAAAAAAAAAAAAATTAAACCTTGGATTTGGCATTCAACGACTTTTGTAACTATGTTGCACTATTGGTTATTTTGGGGAGGTTTTGTTGCCACTTAGAAATTGCAAATGATTAGATACACCAGTGATTTGTATACTGAAATTTGGAAATAGAACCCACTTCCACTTCATTTCAATATGTTTGTTTGTTAGTACAAAATTTGGCGCTATATAAAGTACATATTAATTTGTAGTACAGTCGGGGTTTCCAGTGAGATCTTATGGAAGCCCAGTGGGCCACATTGCTCCCTATTGTATTTGAGCCTGCCGGACTATAGAACCAGACTAAAGAGGACTGAAACTTTTTTCTTTTTTTTTTGGAGAATAAAGTGAAACTAAAACCTAACTAGAAGATTAGGCTGAAAATATTTTACTTAAATCATCGAAAGATTCCTCTAAAAAAAATCCATCGAAAGAGCAATAATAAGTTAATAATAACTAGAAAAAATTAAATAATAAGATTAAATTAAATTAAATTACGTGATGGAAGCATGTAATGAAGAGCCAACTCTTGTTCAAAATTCAAAAATTATAGTATAGGTTACTAAAATAATTTCTTCAAGTTTTTTATAATAGAGTTTTAATGAGGTAGTGTTTTAAATTTATTGAGACACATAACATAGATATATCATATGTACGATCTAACTTTTGGTCTTTTTTTTTTTTAAATTTATAAATATAAACTATTGATCAATCGGTATGATACATAAGAAAATTTACAAATTTTTTATTGAACGTCCCCAAGTTATTCTTAAAAACTCTTATAAAATTTCTCTATGTGTAGGGAGAATCAATCAGATGGAAGGAAATCTCTCTTTCGATAGAGGAATCTATTAAAATTTTGACCTCTCCACCAAAAGCACCCAAAAAACCTATACTTTCCATTAGTAAAAGGGGAAGCTCGTTAGGTTAGCTTGTCTTCTTTTTTTTTTTTCTTTTTTTTTTTTTATTGAAAGAGTTTCAACCTATAATGATAACTTTTTATCATCAAACTAAAACACTAATCAATTTTTGATATAAGCGAGGATTGAACCCCAGATCTCTTATTCAACCATCAGAAACTTTACCAGTTAAACTAACTGGAACCCACGTTAGGTTAGCTTGTCTGGTAAGAAAAAGTGAAAGAATGCACACTTCTTTAACCTAGTGCAAAGAATTCCTTCATTTTCAATTTTTTTTTTTTTAAAATCAAGAATAAAACCCTACCCTAACCGGGCACCTTTCGTAATTAAACTGAAAAGGGAATGTGTATCAAGACATCAAACACTAGCTAAAACACACCTAGTTCATGGGAATCATGAAAAGGGAATGTGCATCATCATCTTAAGAAGGAGAACATGATGATTTTTGGAGTTTTTCAGTCATTAAGGAAGCAAGGGGATGGATATTATTCATCACCATTATTCTCAAAAAGAGTAAAAAAGAACCATGCTTTTTGATACATCTTTTCTCCCTTACATACTTAATTGATTTTTCTCGATTTTGTGAATTATGAGAGTCTTAAATTTTGTGAAGTATGTTAATGAAAGCATTGTTTGTTTCGATAGAAAAATATTGTGTAAATATTGTTTTCCTTATTTTTCCAGTATTTGGTAGCATCAGAAAAAATGAATTAAAGAAAAACTATCTTCGACCAACAAAAAAAGTATAGCTTATTTTTAGAAATCAATTTCTACTAATTAAAAAAAAAAAAAACTCTATCTCACAACAAGCTAAATAATGGAATTTAGAATATTATTTTTCAACTCATTTAAGGTTGCTACAATCATAGAAAATGAGATTGTTTTATAGAAAATATTTTTTCTTGAAAAATGACTCATTTTCTATATAAAAAAATTTATTCCCAAAACAAACAAAGTGAAAAAAGTAATGCTTAATAGGGTTTTTCTTTTTAGATTTAGATTGCAATTTAATTTGTGATACCAAAAAATTGTTTTAGGTTAAAATTTGATGTTAAATAGATAAAGCATATTTTTGATGTGTTAAAGTAGCATTTGACTTAGCACAACCAATGTAGTGCTCTAATATAGTTTCTCTGTAAATTTTCATTTTCATATCCTGATCATTAATTAATATATTCACGCTTCGTGTAGAAATATATTAGGGCATGCGAGGTTAATAATTTCTCGTTGAATGATACTCTTGAGCGCCAAAACAAGCAGATAAATTGTCATTAAATGTGAAGAATTTTGTGACATATTGGATTAGGGTTTTTATGTGAACTAACTAATTTTGTTTATCTTTAATTTTACTTGTTTAAGATATAATAAAATTTTGTCTTATGAAAAATCTGAAAATTATCTCATAGAATAATAATAATTTGTTTGCAAGATGATTAAAATTTTAAAATTTAGTCATCTAGGTTACATAATAATAAAAACCAAAATAATGTCTGATTTATAAAATAGTTACATGTGTTGTGCTCACATAAAATAATGAAAACTATCATAAAATAATGAGTTTTTTTGCAACATGATTAAAACTCCAATATTTAGTCATTTTATTTATATGAGATAAAGTAATAATAAAAATCAAAATAATATTTTCATTCTTGAACGTTTCATTCATCATATAGAATAGTTTCGTGCATTTTTCTTACATGAAATAATATAAATTTCACATAAAATAATGAGTTTTTTTCATGACACGAGTAAAACTCGAGCTACAAGTTGTAATGTTTTTTATTTATTTTTATTTTATAGTATCTTAGACTAATTTTTGTTCATATGACCCTCCTTTTTAATGGAAATTAATTGAAATATTTAAGTATCAGTTTGATATTTGCTTCAATAAGATGGATAGATTTTTTGGTAAAATTTGATCAAACCTTATTATTTGCAATAACACTTTCTAGTTTAACCAATTTTCATTGATCAGCTGGGGAAATTGACCTTGGTCTAGCTCAAATTAGGTTTTTCTATGTTTACGCTTTCAATGAACGAAAATTTTCAAGGTGTAGCAACACATCAAAAATTAGGAGTTTATCATAGCTCTAAAAATATTAAGTTCAAGAATAATAGGTGATGTTAAATTTAATGTGATAAAATGAGTTTTGGACATTACGAGACCTGATTTTAGGAATGTTTCATTGTGAATCTCCATTTCAGGACTTAGTGTAATGCTCCTAAAGTTTTTCATAGGTGTAGTTGATGTTTGTAGAATCTACATTCTACTGTAGGCCTAGTCAAACCATTATCAACTCCCTTAATTTCCCATAAGTAAGTACACCCTATTACAACGCTTGCAAAAGTCTATGAAATGGAGGTAAAGGCTCATTATTTCTATTAGTACGTTCAAGTTGTAAATAGCGTGCGTCTTTCTTGTAATAAACACCACTCTGTAAGTTGAGTAATATTTTGTTAGTGTGCAGCAGTACTAGATCATATTCATATTCACCAAAGAGGATGAAAAATGGAGAGAAGGAAAGTATAGGGAGACGAGATTTTCATCTATTTCTTACGGATGAAAATTGGGAGGATGGATGAGTGGAATTTTCCATTTGGGTACATATTTAAAATTTAATCTCCTCGTTTTGGAGAAAAAAGATGAAGGAAAATAGGTAGAGGGAACACGGTTTCTTTTTTGCTCCTCATATAGTCTTTCAATGGTCTGAGTTGCTATAAAGCTTGTCACGTGCGCCTTTCATTTTTGTCAATCTAGTTCACATTAATTGGGTAACGACGTCATTGTCTCCATCAATCTATGTCGGCCGGTTGGGTGGCGAAAATCTCATCTTTGTCAATTTGGTTAATTTCTATGGTGGAGCGTTCATCGATCCCTGTTGATCCCAGTTCCTGTTCATCACTATCAATATAGTTCAAGTTGAGTGATAGAACTTCCGTGTTTGTCAATCTAGATTCTGTTGGATGACATAGCCAGTCGCACTAAAATCACCTGCAAAATGACATAACTATACTGCACTGTAGGTAACACTGTAACAGTTCACCACACTGCACCGCATGGTGCAATGCTGGTGCAATGCAATTTGCGATTTTATAATAAGAAAATCGCACAAATCGCATCACACCCTCTCTATATATTAATAAATTTATTTTTTTTAATATTAAACATATTATTAATAGTTTAATAACCCTAATTTTCAAAAAAAAATAAAATTATTAACCCTAGCGGCTAGCTACTAGGGTATTAAACTAATAATAATATGTATTTGATATTATAATACACATTATTTTGGGCAAACAAAACTCAACATCTTATACATCACACCACACCACACATGTAACTGCAAAAATCAGATACAGTGTAGTTGTGGTTTTAGCTAAACTATATTTTGCACATGTAACCACAAAAATGAGGTGTAGTGTGGTTATACATAGTTTTGGCTATACATGGTTTTAACTAAACCACACCGCAAAACTTGGTGCTAAAAATGGTCCAAAACCACACCACGAACACCTTCTAAGCCATGTATCATCTTCATATTTGTCAACCGTATGTTTTTCTTTGAATAAATGTATTTTTGGGAATATACTAACACCTTTTTATTTGTTAGTTACTGGATATATACATTGGTTTTTTGGGAAAATTTATCTTATAATTTGGTCTTACAATACATCCCTCTCACGATATATGTGTGTGGACCTCACACATGTGAATCTATTGTGAGAAAGATATTTCATAAAATACCCCCTCGATTTTGCAGGCAACATGGAAAAAAAAAGAGAAAAAAGAATTCACAATTTATAAATATATCACTTACTAATTTTTACAAATTTTTTTAATTCTACTGTTAGCGGATGATAACTTTTGAGCATCAATAGTATAAGTCATTTGTTAATACCAAATATTATTGCAATAAAATTTTATGTACTATAAGACATAATAAATAATAGTTTCTTACATAATTGTATAGTGTATATATGGTAATTAACACAATTTTTTTCCTTCATTTTTTTCCTCTCAACCAAATAAAAGAAAATAAAATGTTTTTTTTTATCCTTTTTCCAAACACACAAAAGGAATACAACAATCTTTTCTTTTCTTTCATGTTTCTATCCTCCATATATTAATGTTTCTATCCTCCATATATTTTTCATGCCCTCATTTTTTTTTTCGTACTCTTAACCAAATAGAGCCTAAGGGAAACAGATGGTGTCGATAATTTTCTATAATTATTCACCATAGCCCTTACGTTGAGTCTTTTTGCTGAATATTGCAAAACATGAAGTTTATTTGTGATATGTGTACTGTTCAAACTTATTTGGGAAAATGAGGAGAGAAGTGAATTTCGGCAACACCAATGTTGAAATTCTGAGAAAAAGTAGGAGAGAGGAGAGAGAAATAATGTGACGGATGGGGAGAGAGAAAAAGAAATTTCAGCAATGATATTGCCGAAATTGGAAGATTAAAAAAAAAAAAAAAAAACTGAATTGTGGCAAGAGTAATGCTACGACCTCACGCTATTTTATCATATTTTTTACAAATTGTTGTTATGGCCAATTTTTTACTGGTTCTCATTAGTGCCTACCAACAAATCACTTTTTTATTTACCAATAATCAATCATCACATCACCAGTTTATGAAAGTTTTTGTAAAAAAATTTGTAACCCTAGCATTTTGCCAAAAGTTAATGATTTAAAAAAAAAATCAAAAAAAAAAAAACCTCAATTGCGGGAATATAATTTCCGAAATTGGGATTGTTATGAGATTAATGCAGCCACACGTTTTTGTTTTTTATTTACTCCAATTTCGGCAATTCAATTGCCGCAATTGAGTTTTTTTTTTTTTTTTTTAAATAATTCACTTTTGGTAAAATGCTAGAGTTAGAGCATCCTTATCAGATGTGGCAAAAATTATGCCATTTTGCCACACTAAAACCCTACTTTATTATTTTACCACATCATTTTACAACATCACATTTATCAGATGTTTTATACTTTAATTCTATACATTAAAATAATATTTCCTACACATTAAAATAATATATTAAATTCCTCTTCCCATCATCATCGTCCTCATCAACCACCACTGCAAACCAGAAAAACCAAAACAACAACAGCAACTACAACCACAACCAGAAAAATTGTTGCGGCCACAATCACCAGAAAAACCAGAACTGCAACAACAACAACAACAACTACCACTTCAACCACAACCAGAAAAATTGTTGCCGCCACAATCACCAGGAAAAAAAAAAAAAAAAAAAACCACCACTGGCCACCATCTTCAACCACAACCAGAAAAATTGTTGCCGCCACAATCACCAGGAAAAAAAAAAAAAAAAAAAACCACCACTGGCCATCACCCCCACAGCCCACCACCACTGCCACTGTCACCGCCCATAGCCCACAGCCCACCACCACCATCAGATCAACCCAAATTGCAGCCAAAAAAAAAAAAAAAACCACAACCAGAGATTGGCGAGATCGGCGAGATCGAGGTGAGATTGGCGAGATCGGCGAGATCGAGCGTGGCTGAGCGTGGCTGAGATCGAGCTACGCCGTCGTCGGAGCTACGCCGTCGTGGCTGGAGCGTGGCTGAGATCGAGCTACGCCGTTGTCGTGGGTGTGAGCGTGGGTGAGATCGTCGTCGGAACAACGCCGTCGTGGGTGAGATCGTCGTCGGAGCACGTCGTCGTCGCTGCCGGACTGGTCGAAGAGAGAGGGAACCGAAGAGTGAGATCGAAGAGAGAGGAACCAGAGAACCAGAAAGTGAGAGAGAAGAGAGACGGAACCAGAGAGTGAGAGAGAAGAGAAGAAAAAATGAAGAGAGAGGAGAGAGAAGAGTGAATAAAAAACGATTTTTATTTTTACCACATCTGACCGTATCGTTGCAAATTTGCAACGGTACTGTAGACATGTGGTATAAATTTTGAGATTTGGCACATCTCATAATGCTCTATTTTTGTGTTTGGTGTGGTAAATGTGCCAAATATTTAACATTTGGCACATTTGCCACACCTGCTGTGGATGCTCTTACAAACTTTTTACAAAAACATTCATAAACTGTTGATGTAATGAGTAATTATTGATAAATAAAAAAGTGATGTTGTTGGTAGGCACTAATGAGAGTCAGTAAAAATTTGGCCATAACAACACTTTATAAAAAATATGGTAAAATAGCGTGTAGCCGTAGCATTACTCTGGCTAAAATTCAGTTTTTCTTTTTTCTTTTTTCTTTTTAATCTTCCAATTTCGGCAATATCATTGCCGAAATTTCTTCTTCTTTCTCCATCTATCACATCATTTCTCTCTCCTCTCTCTTACTTTTTTTTAGAATTTCGACATTGGTGTTGCCTCACTTCTCTCCTCATTTTCTCAAATAAGTTTGAACAGTACCTATATCACAAATAAACATCATTTTTTGCAATATTAAGTCAAAAGACTCCCTTACGTTTAAGAATTTTGTGGAGAGTTTGAAGAATAACTCCGAGGCTTCCCATTTCGTTGATTGAATGGGAAGAAAGAAAAAGAAAGCCATGACATGCCAGCAACATATGCTTTCACATGCATTTTTACCAATGATATTACGAATAATATCGTCTGCCCATATTTTAACATCTTTCTAGCTTGAGAGAGAGCGATCCTTCAAGTGAGATTGTGGGGAGTACTAGCTATACTATAGGTAGGAAATGATGAAAAGAATCTCAAAGTAGGATATTTCTTTTGCAACTTGCAAGAGCAATACGACAAACAAAAGCACACAGTATTTTTCAATAGCAGATTTGAAATTTGAACTTGGCGCGACTCATTGTTTCTTTGTAATATATACAGCAGAATTCTGCCCTATTTCATTGTAGACTCAAACAGTCAATAAACTAGGTCTACCTAGGTTTCTTTTGTTTCCTCTTGTAGCTTTTTCTATCAGTCCAATTCACTCTGAACTTGAATGGGCCACTTTTGGACGATTTTCATCTTGGCAACCAAAATATGATACTATCTAGATTCTAGATAGATACGAAGTGACTTGCCATTTATTTGTAATGACTTTTAGGCTCCGTTTGTTTTAATGGCGGAAAAAATTTATCATTCATCTGAAAACTAGAATATTTTAAAGTGTTTAGTTGTGTTTTTAAAAATGCTTCGAAAAGCATTTCTAAGTGTTTAGTTGTATTTATAAATATGTCATAAAAGATAGTTATTACCGCTTTCCCACATATATGCTAACAATTTTCGACACCCTAAATATGTGCAAATCCAAAAAAAATGTTTTCGATCAAATAAACAAAGCCTTATTTTTTTTCCACTAAACTTTAAATTTTGGTTAAATTGCACATTCGGTTCTCAAACTTTAACCCTTATTTTAAAATTATCTCTATCCTCTTAAATATCACTTTACTTTCTAAACTCTTAAAATTGTTTCAAAAAGATTGTTTTCATCAATTTTAGCTTAACGGGTAAATTTTTTGCAGTCGAATAAGAGAATTGGAATTCAAACCTCACCTATATATCAAAACTCAATAAATATCTTAACCCGATGATAAGAACAATCATCCTTAAGATCATTGGTTGACATGGAGCCTATGTGTCAAGAAATCCGAATACATTAAAATAAATAAATGAAATAAAAAGAAAAAAAAAATCTCCAAAACCAAAAGAAGGATGTCAATAATTTGCTCCATTCCAAGAAACCTAAACTATTAGTCACACGTACGTGCACTTCTTTGCCTCTTCATTTTTTTACCCTTTTCCAGATTTGTTAACACATATGCTCCATGCATGTCATCTAAGTGAACGCGAGTTTTAAGAATTTCATTTGCTACATATTTTTTTTTTTTCATACACGATTGAAGCAATTTTAAAAATTCAGACGCTAAAATGAAATATTTAAAATTATAAGACGATTTTGAAACAAGTGTCAAAGTTTAATATCAATATAAACTAAGCTAACAGAAACCATCTCTCAAAGTTTACAATCTATTCATTCTTCTAGGATAACATCGATCTTTGACGATTGCCTGCAACTTGAATATGCGATATGAGGCGCAATATATGTAAATCTTAATATACCACTTGCATGTCCCTTTAGTGCATTTGTCTGCAGACTCTGCAGTCTGCACTATGAGCATTATGCCTGTTTGAAGCTATGCAGTCAGTCACCCAATACGAAACTGCTACAAAAAGGAAGCACTCATTCAAATCAGTGACTCAAACTCTTCCATGTCTACGCTTTTAGAGATTGATATATGTCTTCATAACTCCTCTCTTTGTTAGCCTTTCATTTCTTTTCATTTTTCTTTCTATATCTCATCACCTTATTCGACTTCATAAAAGAAACGAAGGGGAAAAAGACAAGGAAAAAAAAAAAAAAAGTAAAGAGCTCACATGAGCAACACTTTATGAGGTCCTTGAGGGCAAACGGTAAACCTTTATGTGAATAGTATGTTGTATTTTAGAGAGAGAAAAAAAATCTACAGATGTTTGCCTATTAGGGTTTTACGCATAAAAACTTGGTTTCAGGCTTTAGATAGCAAAATATACTTTCTTACCCAAAAAAGAATATCAAAATATTTTAATTAATGAAGACTCATTTAGAGTTCAAATAATTATAGTCTCAAATTGAAATTTAATGTTTTACTAGCTTTGAAACTTGAGTTGAAACTGAATATATTGTTATACAAAAAAATTATAATGCAATAAGTATTCTTTTAAAAACATATGCAAAATGGAGGGAAAAATAAAAAGAATGATTACTAGGAAATTAATAGTGAATAGTAAGATTCCTCTTTGATCTGGCCCCAACCATAAATATACGGCAGTGCGATTTTAGTTGCAAGTTGCAAGCAATATGGAGACATTAGTCTTCATCTTTTTTCGAAATGGAATAAGACCATTCCCACTAAGAAGGCAGCACAGATAGCTAGAATATGAGTATTTGTCAGGGCCTAATCTGAGAGTCAGATTGAGGAAAGTTTCAGTCACCCATTATTTCCAAGATCTTCTTCTGGCAATCACTCAGGCATGATGATCACATTCTTCTACTTTCTCTTCTTCGTATGATTTAAGTGAAGAATATGAAGAGATCTTAGAATTAATCATTAATATTCGACATTGGTTCGGGTTGAAGAAATAACGTAACTCGATCATTATCAAACTGACTGCAATATTTTCCTGTATGTATAAAGATCCCACTAGGGGCCAGGGCTAAACTATATATCATGATTCAAGTCAAGATAATATTCACGATCATGATTTTTGGGCAACCACAAGATGAAATTTCGTAGATATGAATGTTGTAAACTAATTAAAATGGATTTTCATAATTTCACTTCCATTTCCATTGTTTACTGGTTGCATATGAAACACCCCTCAAATTTTTGTAAAATATATAGATATGTGTGTGTGTATATATATATATATATACACACACATAGATCAACATTTCTAGGAGTTTGGAAAAAAAAAATTAGAGTTAGTGTATCTAAAACAAGAAAGAAGAAATTACCTTCTTCTTCTTTTTTTAGTAAAAGGGTAAAAGGAAATTTTATATCTTTTAAACCCTAAGGTTCTGGGACGATTTCAATAAAATCTCAAGCTTCTCAGTGTAAAATTAAATTGCATACTTTCACAAATAATTTCAATTCAAATCAGAAACTTATTTATGGTGACGTAATTAATAGAAAACACTTAAACAAAATGTCGTTGGGTAATTATTTCAATACATGGCTATTATTATAAATCTTATTTTACTTCAAACCACACGTCATTTTGTTTGAACATTTATAATCAAACAGCCTCACGCATAATAAGTTCATGGTTTGAATTGAAACACCTTTGAAAGTGTAAGTTTTGAAGTTTTAGAAAGTTTGAGGTTCAATATCTCTAAATTATGTTGTACAATGTCAATATATAGTTCACCAAATAAATAAATAAAAAGAGGTGAGCCCAAATAAATATTTTGGGATTTATTTGAAAATTCGATCTTAGAGCAAGAGAGCCACAAATGACAAAACCAGGTGAAAGGGTGAGCAAGCTATATAGTGCCTCTCAAATTTTAAAATTTTAAAATATAATTTTTTGTGTTGCAAACCCCCAAAAATTATGAACTTCCCCTTAAAAAATTTTAGATCTCCCACAATCAAATATTCTGTAGAATAGAAATTTCAAGAAAATAAATTGTCTCATCAAATGGGTTTAAAGTTATAAGCATATTTGAAGAGAAAAAAAAGTAATTCACTTTCAATTTTTTTTAATGAAGTTGAGTAAGCATTTATAGTTATATTTTTTATTATTTGCTATATATTAAATATTAAAGGATAATATTTAATTAAACATTACAATATTAAAATTTACAATACAATTAATTGATAAGATTTCCCATGATGCTAATTAGTTTAGTTTTTTCTATAAAAAAGATATTGAATTTTTCTTAACCCTTACAAGCAAATGCCGCCATACATTTTACAAGCAAACATATGCACATACAATTGTGCATGGATGCACGTGCACACGCACACACCCTTAGAGGAAGAAAATTATGATAGCGAGTCATGGTGAAGCCTCATGAAAGTTGATGGATATACATCCTTTTGTATATGGTATCAATATTATTTATAGATTTATAGATGTATGAAATTCAAACAAAGGGGCTGTTTTTATAAAATTTTCAAAATATAAACACCATGCAAATTATGGTCCCTCGGCCGGTGTCTATTCATGCCTTCAAACCATACAAAAGGGGTCCATTGTCATTAACAAATCAAGTCACTAAAGCAACATATCGAATATGTTGGTGGGAAAATTGTGGGTATGGGGATTATTTGTAAATTATAGGATGATGAGTGGAAGCTTTCTCACCGAATATTGGTACTTCAGGTTACTGCGCATGCATGAAGAGCACATCACCGCTGTTAGAGTGGTGGCAAACACTGAAAATTAAGTCAATCAAGTAGTAGCTAGAATATTAGAACTTAGAATTGTGTCTATGATTGCATACCTTCGGAGGTGTGGTTAAGGAAGGTATTTATACCTTTTTTAACTGGGAGAAGCCAATATGCACCCCCCCCCCCCCCCCCCCCAAAAATAAGAAATTCAAAGTAGGAAAGGATTAATATCAATCACAAAACAGAGAAACAGAAAGGAGAGAGATTGAAGAAATTCTCTTAATTATCTATTATGATTGAATCTATACAAGTAAGATGGTTTTATATAGAAATTAATCAACAAGTAAGATGTTTTATATAGAAATTAATCAACTAACTACCCTAACAGACTAAACAAATTATCAAGGCACACGTGTTATAGTTAGTTACTAGCTGTTGTCTCACGTGTGAACATTTCTAACTAATAATTACATTACAAAATGACATAAAAAAGATAAGTCCTCAATACAAAACGACTTGTAGTATACTTCACAGCTCATTACTTCTTCCTTTTAGTGTTCGATTCTTGCTTCTTCCTCTAATTCTGATTACTGCAGTCAACAATATTTTGACACCCCCATCTACTACTTTTGGCAAATGTGATAGGTCCACGCCTCTTCTACATTTCTAGGTGTCGGTCCCAAAGGATTGGGACACCCACGAAGGAAACAGGCCACATCACATGAAATGCTAAGTGAGTAATTGAAGGTAATAAGTGTGATGCTGATTGATTTAATCTTTGGATTTGCATTTTAAGGGCCACTCTAGACCAATAGCAGCGAATGGCTTGTCATCCTTGGCCCGTGCCAGTCACTTGTGACGATCTCATGTAGAAAAGTTTTGTTTTTCCCTCAGAATATATAAGACCCACCCACAAAATCCTTAATTTCAACACCACTTCCAATGGAACACATGGAATGTACAACAAAATCAATAAACTCAGAAAATTTATTTAAAAAAAAAAAAAAAAAAACTATCAATTTCAAACGACAATTGCAAATAAAATCAAAGCTCATCTCTTACACTAAAAAGACAATAGAATACCACCATGGTGTAAAACACAGCAAAAAGCCTTAGAGAAACATAGATAGAATCAATAAACCCAACAACCCTTTCATGTGAGATGTTCCTCAAGCATATGAAATTCAAAAAATCTCTAAAACCCATGCTTCCTTCGTCTTCCTTCCAACATAACTTATTCCACGCCACCCATGAAATCATCCCCCCACCCCCCCTCCCCTCCCAAAATTTTCGTATTAGTCTTTTATTCTCTATAGAGTGTTTCCTTATATTTTGGGGGCTATTTTTATTTTGCTCCTCCTCATTCTTTTTTTTTAACTTTCAATTTGGTTTTTGAGTTTTTGAACCTATAGTCATTTTGGTTTTTACAGAAAAAACTTACATGGCTAACAGATTTCATAACTCATAGAAAATGTACAACCTTGGTGCGATGGTTACTCTATAAGTATAAATGCTTGTGGGGTGTGGAAGGTAAGAACCGGGATTCTAGTCTCCCGGAGGGAACTTCACACACATATACATTTAGATTAGATTAAAGTAAAATTTATATCTTGTATCTTAAAAAAAAAAAATGGCTATGTGGTTAATAAAATAACAATACATTTTAATATATTTACATAGAAGTTGAATAAAAAATAAATAAGCAAAACAATCTATTCCTCAATTTTATAGGAAAAATATGACTTAAAAGAGAAATAAAGCTCAATCTACAATTTATTTTTTTCTCACTTTCTTCGCAATCAAACAAGCAACACACTCAATCTCTTTTGGATCTTTCTCACATTTTTTTAACAAATAAATCCTAAATTAGTAATTCCAGACTCCTAAAATAGCAAACCCAATTTAAGATTTTTTTTTTTTTTAATTCAAATGTTAACATGGCATTTAATGTCAATTAAAATTTATTGTTATTATTTTGTTAGAACGTAATCTTTAAATGTGTCTGTTGTGCATTTTATTTAGAAACATTTTCTCGAAAATTGAAAAAACTATCAATACTTTTTCAATTTTCAAGAAAAAATTTTTCAAAAATAAAAAATATTGTGTGCCCTTAGAGTGCACATTAACAAAATCCTTCATTTAATTACCACATTAATTTTTTCAGTCAATGGAATAACAATATGGTCCAAAATGATAATGGGTTTAATTGAATTGAAAGTTATAAAAATATGAAAACCAAAATCAAAATAGTTATAAAAAAATAAAATAAAAATGTTTTTCCTTTTTTTTTTTTTAATTTAACCTTGTAACCCAGACAGACGAGTAGGATGTACATTGGATATACTAGATAATTTCACTGAGATCCGACCAAATAATATTCATGAGGTAGTACTTTTGCGTTTACTCATTAGCTAATAATCCCTGAATCAGGGATTGACGAGTTTTCCGTGTCAGATAAGCAGGTCAATATTCATATGATGTCATTACTCATCATCTCTTTCTTCTTATAATTGAAAGATCTAAGTACAAAATCCCATTTTATTAACAAACAAATAAAGCCCAATCGAACCCCCCATCCCCCCATCTCAGCATTAAACATATTTTAAGTAGTCCAACAGTATTAGCTGATGCAACCCCAGCCGTTTGATTCACTTTGGATTCTGTGAACAATTCAGTTCTCAAGGCTAATCAACGGCCCAAAGTTGCGCATGGCAAAACTTCTTTTTATAAAGATCCAATTCCAATCCAATTTCAAAAAAGCTTTTAGACTTCAGTCAAATCTTTCCATATCAGGGCGTGATCTCGATTAAATAATTGGGGTTGTGACACGTGGCATTATGATGTACTGACTAAAACACCCTCGGTTACCATCGTATCAAAATGTACCAATCCTCATACGGATTTTCTGTTCGGAGGTCACTTCAAAATTTTCAGAGTTAAGGCTGTCAAGGGCTTTAAGAAACCGATAAACCAAACGTAAACGTGTTGTTCTCAAATCTCAAATCTCTGCAAAGTGCATTTTTTTTGCTCTTATCAATGTGTCTATAAGTTGTGTTAGGGTCAATTTTTGGTTATTAATTTCAATCGAGTGGGGCCAGCAAACGTGATGCTTATGCAATGCATACTTCAGATTCTGTATCTTGGCTGAGTGTCACTGTGTAAGTGCCCCGTGTGTGTCAGGAGTGACGGTGGACTTAGTTTACGTGACTTCATTCCATTTTTACCGTACCGCAATCGACCATTAGTGACTGCGGGTGTTCACGGGTCAAGTTCACTCTAATTTCCTGTGAGAACAACTTAAAAGCATATTTACCGACTTTTCCATCTACACTTTTCAACATATTTTTCATCTTGTTATAATATATATTTTTTTTTTTTTAACAACTACATATATTTCAACATTTTTTTATTCAACTCCTAATTATTATAATAAGAAAAAACATTTGAAGAATGAATAGTAGCCATCAAGTCTAATGGGTTACTGTTCATCAGGAAAAAAAAAAAAAAAGGTATAGAGAACCAGTTAGAGCATGAACAGTAGCATAAATTCTCTATATTTTGGCTATGCATACTCTATTGGAGATGCTCTTATTTAACTGAAACTGAATTTTTTTTTGCTAAAACTACTATAAATAAAAGTAAAAACTAGCTGAAATAGTACAGTAAAACTCATTAATAGAAAAAACTCAATTACTAATAATGCTTGTTTAGACTTCCCAATTTTAAAAACACGGTTTGATTGATTTTACTTTAACTTATCTACGTACGGAACAAAAGTAAATTATACGCAATAAATTGAAACTACTCTCTAAGCCATAACCACAAGCAAACAACAATAAATATAAAGTTTAAAGAGTAAAGGAAGAGAAATGCAAATACAAAATAACACCAAGACGTGTTATTGAAGATGAAACCGAAAAACTCAGCAAAAAACCTCTCTGCAACCCTTCAAGTTGAAATCAATCCACTAGTAAATAAATTGGAATACAAGGATATCAAAAAGACCTTCAAAGCCTAATCTATCCAATGTACTTGAGTCCTCTAAGCTCCAACTACCAATGGACTTCTCAGACTCTTGTCTTCACTGATTATCATGATCTCGCAGTACCACCCAATTGCATCTACCAAGCCTCACCGACTTCTTTGGCAAATCTCAAATACTTCCCAAGCTCCAAAACACTCTCTACACTCTGAATAAGTGTGAGTTGTGTTTGGATACAAATTTTCTCTCAATGTATAACAATAGGAAAGGGGAAGGAAAAGAGACTACAAGGATTTCTCTATTGAGGATGAGTAGCTCTCTCTAACAAGGGTAGGTTTGTTGTAGAAACCTCTCTAGGGTTTTCTGTTGAATAGCCTCTTTTTAATTTTGTGGATAATGAGGATATATATAGTATGAGTGAAGAGTATAAAAGTCAAAAATCCTCTAGGCAGAAAGTTTCGCGAGCCACTCGCGACTTGGCCTGAGTCACAAAATGACTTACAAAATACAGTCTGACACTTGACTCTTTAGTTTCCAGCATGTGCTTCTCATGTCACCTTCGCAAGTTGCACCAATTGCGAGCCAAGTCATGAGATCAACTTTTTGAGCAATCTTCACCAACTTAATACTAAACTCAATACAATAAAATCCCACAAAATACAAAAAAATAAATTAATGCAATTACAGTACTTTTTGTCATGGAATAAAGCCAACATAAATGTTATGTGAAAAACCATAACTTAACAAATAATATCAAAAGGTGCAATCAGACTCATGAATAGTAACAAAAATAAGTTAAATAGTAAAAAAAAAAAAAAAAAATAAAAAACTACATTTTCAGCCAATGCCAAACACAACCTAAGTGTTGAACTTCCATATTCTTCGCCAACGGGTGATTTTATGAAAATCAACCGCCACAACTTTGTTATTCTTCCAATCGAATTTGTTTTAGGCATGACGGGGCTTTGACACTAGGAAAACGTGTGAGGTTAATTTGACCAAATTTTCACCAATTTTTGTGGAGATCTCTACCAAATCTAGCGAATATGTTGCCAGATTAGTAGCAAAAGTCAAAGAACATGGCTCACGATAAGGAGTTAAACAAAGAGAACAGTTGGGTTCTTAGTCGGATTTCGAATAATGAAACCCACCACTGATTACCACACTACTTGGATCGAGCAAGTTTCAGATCGAATGGTTTTGGGTTTGATAGATTTCTTAGGTTTGAGTCTTTGTTGGATAGCTCTAAATTTGACTGATTGAAAATCACTTTTATATGAACTCATCACTTTTTCTCCACCACTCATGATTGACTACATCAAAGTTGTGATACAAATTATGACATAAAGGTTGTGTCCCAAGACTTTATCATATATAATTGAAAATTAAAAAAAAAAAAAAAAAAAAAAAAAAAACGCTACCCTCTGTTTTAGTTCAAATTACATTTTTCAAAAAAAACAAATTATATAAGGGCAAAAAGCTATTCCAATTAAAAAATATATTACAATCAAATTAAAACATAAAGCCTAAAATAATCAAACTACAAAATTACATAAATATACCTATTTGCACAATGATGGAGTTAGAATTTTATACTATTTGGGATGGCCAAATTAAAATATTAAAATGTGATGATTATTTATTTTTTTATTTTTTACATGTTATACTTTCAAAATGTAAATAAATATTTTATAAATCAATAAATTTATAACCAAAAGAGCTTATGACTTAATAAATATGTAAAATAAAAATCCTCTACCTCACTAGTGTTCCGTTTAATGCTCTTGCAACTATAATATGCCAAGTGTCAATTTTTTATATATTTTATTTCAAACTATTGTTTCTTTACAAGGGGAGGAGGAAAGAACATGTGACAACTAATGGAGTATAAAGTGTGTAAAATTATAATTTACAACTATTTTGTGTTGGCTTTAATTCCGTGCTAAATTTGATTATAATTTTGTTCAATCTTATGTACCCTGTATTTTATGTGGGATTTCATTGTATGTGTTGTGTGTGAAAGATAGTGTGAAAACTCAAGACAACATTGAAGATCAAATGATTTTTCACAGGTAGCTCGCATGAAGACTTCTTGCGAAGTGAAGCCATGTGCACAATACATGACAGGAATGCGAAGAGTCATGATAGCTGGTTTTCGTGAGTATTTTGCGGGTAAGACCTTCTCGCGAAATACCTGCAAGACATTTTGTTTTGCTATTTTGGCATATCTGCTTTACTATGTCTTCACCCTCACTATATATACCATCATTACCCATATATTGAGAAGAGTGTTTTTCATAGATAAAACCCTAGCCATAACCCTTGATAGTTAGAGATTGTCATATTCACAATCTTCTATACAATCTTGTGTGGTTTTCCTCAACTGTTACCTCTCCATATCCAAATCCTTGAGAGGTTAATAGTTCAAACACTTACCACACTCATTCTGAGTGTAAAGTGAGATTTTTGTGCTGTTGGGAGGCATTGGAAGAAGCCATTTGTTTGGTGGATGCAATCGAGCTTAATTGCGTGATCCGGAGAGCTAGAGAACACAAGGCTTTGTCAAGTCAATTGGTAGCAAAAACTTGGAGAGCTCAAGTACATGGGGTAAACTAAGCTTGGAGGGTCTTTTGTTATTCGCGTACTCCAACTTATTCTCTAGTGAATTGATTTATTGCTTGGAGGGTGACAGAGAGGTTTTTCATCGAGTTTTTCGGTTTCCTCTTCGATAATACATCACAGTGTTATCTTGTGTTTGCATCCTTCTTCCCTACTCTTTTAACTTTCATTTTATTGTTGATATTTGATAAATATGGCTTAGAATAGTTTTTTTTTTTTGGTTCGCTCGCATTTACTCTATTCCACACTTAGTTTAAGTTAAAGTAAAATCAACCGAGCCGTAATTTTTAATTTAGGGGTCTAAACAGCTCTTGTATTTTCATACACATTCGAGCTTTCAAAGTGGAATGCATAAAATAGGACATCTAATTTTTATTCAAATATATGCTAATATTAAGAAGAAAAAAATTGACATTTTTTATTTATCTCTATTCAATTATCATGAAGATATAAGATAGGTATAAAAAAAACTAATAAAATTAAAACGTATCTCAATTGAAACTATAGCCTATGCTATTTTAGGGACTTAAAATAATCGAGTTTGAAGTACAAACTAATTTCTTGACGGTTTCTCTTTCAACATAGACACATAAATTAAATTAAAAATACTCGTCCTTGAAGGTTCTTACAATGCTATTCGAGAATTGAAGTTTCAAAAGTAGAATTCAAAGGAGTATTACTTTCTATATTATCAACATACTTTCTTTTAAAGAATGTATCAATATATAATTCCTAACTTGGATATATCTAATTTTTACAATTTAAATTACAATAAGGATTAATAATAACCTATCATAGTTCTTGGAAATATTAGCTAGATTGGATAACTTTAGATTTAACCAATCATGAAATTAGTTTAATATTTTTATTTAAAATTAATATGGATTTAACAACTAATCAAGTAATAAAATTTTTCCCCCTCAAAAAAAAATAATAATAATAATAACATTTTTTAATGAAATACAAATCTATTAGGATTTAAACTATATTAATTTTCTTTACACAAAATAATTTCAATAAAATATTCCGTGATTACTAGTTGTATTATGACATGAAAGATGTGCGTTGAGAGTTGAAACTCAACTATTAGAGCATTAGCATTCGAAAATGCTAATGCTACTCTATTTTACCATTCCAAAACCTCACTTTATCATTATACCATCCAATTTTACAATACCTCCTATATCCCAAAACTCTATTTTTATTAAAACATTATTTTTTAATCTTTCTTTACTATTTCTTTATAACTGTTATTTTTTTTTTCAGACTCATTTCCTGCGCTTTCCAATAGTTTTTTTTTTTTCCTCTCTTTCTCCCTCAACCTCTAGCAACACACAAGCCATCAACAACCACAGCCACGGCACCTCAACCCATCAACAACCACAAACCACGACACCTCAACCCATCAACAACCACCGGAGCAAACCCATCAACAACAATCGTCGATTTGAAACCCAGCCGATTTGAAACCCACCGGAGCAAACCCATTCAAAAATAATAATCACCAAAGCCACCGTGACCCACGCCGACCAAAACGCCGAACCTAGACCTCGCCAACCAAGCACAACCCAGACCTCGCTGACCGAGCACGACACAGCAAGCCACGGTCAAACACAGCAACCCACCCTCTCCGATTCAAACCTCTATCAAACCCATCGAAGCCATCTCCAACAACCCACACCCTCTCCGATTCAAACCTTTGTCAAACCCATCGGAGCCATTGGAGCCATCTCCAACACACCCAGCCCGCCGATCCACACCGATCCAAACCGACCATCAACCGATCCCAACCCACCACCATGCCCAGATCAAACCACGAACCCACCACCACCACAAGCCATCTCCAGCACACCCAACCCACCACTACGCCGATCCAAACCCACCATCTCCGGTGCAAGCCTTGAACGAGAAAGAGAGATGTGAGATGAGAGAAAGAGAGACGGAGAGATGGAGTAGGAGACAGAGAGACAGAGTGGGAGTGAAAGGGAGAGAGGACTGAAGGAGAGATGAAATAAAAAATTACTTATTCGGTTTAGAATTGTGCTACAGTGCAATTCTAAAGGTAGAATTGCACTGTAGCAAGAATTGCAAAAAAATTGCAATTCTTGCCTTTAGCATTTCCTGATGCAGCAGTTTTTAAAGGTTGAAATGCTAAAAACACCTTAGATATAGCATTAGCATTCTCCAATGTTAATGCTCTTAGTCACCTTTTTTGAAAGGAAAAAAAGGAAGAAAGGGTGTGCTTTCTAGGCGTGCTCACTACTCCTATACCACTTGAACAACCGAATTACATTATGACATGAGACCACTTAAATATTAATGAGACTTATCATTACTCAAACACATAACTCCCGAACTCAAGTGGTGCTATCAGTCGCTTATTGGTGTCGAAAATGAGGCGAATGAGAGGGGCATAGGTCCCCAACATTTTCAATGCTTCGGTTCCAACGACAATACAAGGCAAATTGGCATTTTAACTACCAACCCCATTGTGTGCGTGTAAGAAAAAGGGAGGCAGGGTGGGGGACCCATTTGTTGTAGTAAGAACTGTTAGTGTCAATGACAGAGCAACCTTTCTCGGTTCTCCCTCCCCTCACTAAACCTATTGACAGATCAATAAGTTTTGTTTTATTATATTTCAGCATCCTTTCTCTGGCTTTGGGGGAAAAAAAAGGTCGTCATTGTATACTAAATACATTATGAAAATATATGCAAGGGAGATATACTTAAATTCCACAAAAAGTCTCCGACAGTGGTCTGGATCACATATTTTTTTCACAATTATTTTACATGATTAATTTTGAGTAATAAAAAAAATAGTAAATTTATATGAAAATAATAGACAATCAATTACAATTTGTAACATAAGATATTTGTAGAAAATGATGTGTTAAAGATTATAATCTTAGAATATGCGCAAATTCCATAGACATAGTAATGTTGTGTAAATAAGTTTTGTTCTTATTTTGTCTCAGACTCTCAGCATATCCTTTCTCTAGCTTGGATTTTGCATTTTTTTTTTTTTTATGAACAAAAAAAAAAAAGGTATAGGAGGGCGACCAACGTGGCAATCCTACCTAGGTATGACCATATATAGTAGCACCCTACCCATTAGGTCTGGAATGCAAAAGGACCACGATGAGCCATAACTTTTCAGCCCCACAAGAGACACTAGTAAACCTTGAACTGCTAAAGGAGGCAATCTAAGTGAGTCTATTTAGACTCAAACCTTGAACTATATACTCAACGCATCTTGTGCATTACCCAAAACTACTAAACCACACCTCTCGGGGGTAACTTTGATTTTACATTGCCTTTCAATCGAATTGACCTATCATCGATGCTGTGCGTATCAGTACATGGGTTGGATGTGACGTCATGTTATGGAAGTTTTAATGTTTCAACAGTTCAACTAGAAATAGAAAAAAAGATTTTTTTTTGGTGGAGTTTCAATTGGAATATATATGCAAACATTTTATAAAACTTTCTAATAATTAAAAAAACAATACAATGAGTCTCAAATAGAATGTGTAATATCCACATTCAATCATATATAATTCCTAACTTTTATTATATTACACTAGTATAGTATGTCCATCAAAATCACGACATAATTAAATATTCTGAACAAATTGAAGGAAAAAAAAAATTCACCAATATCATCAATCTTTTAACGTGTAGTCTCGAAACTAATCATGGTGGAATCGCACATGTTCCAAATCACCAACCTACGCCCTAACTTTTTCCACAATCATAGGCTCGACCATACATACAATTATCTTGTGCAATGGCAAGCCATTCGAGACCAGGTCATCAATTTGATAGAAAAAACATATTGTCCAAGTGTGAGGAGAACTGCCAAGACAATATATAGAAAACCCTATCCAGAGTGAATAGAACAAGTAGTAAGAACTTCCTCGAGACTATAAATTACTTGACTTCTGTGTGTTTTCAGGGGAAGACGAGCTGCTGGAGCGTATTTATCAATTCACCATCCATTTTGGAAAGTTTTCAAACAATGAGTTTTTATTGTAAATTAATGATGTTTTCTAACTCCTTAATTAATTGATTGTCAAGATTTTATATGGTATTCGAATCTGCCACCAAATTTAGTCCACAAAAGTAAGGATGATAATTTTACCCCATCCCGCTTGACTTGCCCCTTCCCGCACGGGTTTTTCCCATCCCGCAAGGGTAGTGGGGCGGGAATGGAGCAAGATTTTAGTCTCACACTATGGGGCAGGGCAGGGATGGGTTTAAACTTTTAGACCCACCTTGCCTCGTCCTGCCCCACCCCACCTTGAGTTGATAAGGGTTAAACTGTAAATTTTTAGTACTCTAAAATCCTACTATTTGAATAAATATATCATTAACTTATTTTATTCTACCTAATATAGCTCTCTGCCTCTTTTTTCTCTCTAGCAAGGTTGGAAATAAGGTGCTAATTTTAACGTTTTCTTTTGTCTTTATTAGAAACAAATTTATATACTATTGAATCTCTAATTTTGTATTATGAGATTTTTTTTTTTTTTTTTTGTGATATTGTCTTGTTAAACACTTGGATAATATTATTCAGTTTTTGCCAAAATTTTGTTTGATTTAATGGGATAAATTTATTTATAATTTCAAGTATATTTTTATTAATGAAAAAGTTTTAGTGAAAAAATTGTAATAATTGTGGACAAATTAACAAAAATTAGAATTTTACAAAGTGGGGCAGGGCTTTGCGGGACCGCAAGGGGCGGAGATAGAGCAAGAAAATTTTTTACATCAAGCGGGGCGGGGCAAGGATGGGACAAGACAAAACCATGCAAGATTGGGGCGAATACCCTATCCTTTGACCCCGCCCCACCTCATTGTCATCCCTACACAAAAGGGGTGAAAATAGAGGAAGAGTTCCAAACCCATTTTGCGCAAATTAGCATAGGAATTTCCATGGAAGACTTAATTAGCTTAACTGAAAGCTGAGACCAGTAGAGATTATTGTACAGATCATAATGAGGTTCAAAGAAGCCACGATGAAATTTCTGAATACTTTATTAGAGTCAGAATATGAGAAATTGGCTCAAGGTGGCCTCAATTTTGAGTTTCGGAAAAAGTTCGAGTGAATGACCATCTATTAATTACTTCTAGGAATCGTCCGAGAGGGTAGCTCATGAGCATAACGGTCAATTAGAGGTATGACACTCCACACTCAAATTTAAATCACTATAAATTTAGATAGCTCCAAAACTGCTAATTCTTCCCATTATACTAAGGAAACCTCCAAATCAATTCAATGGGTTTAGCACTTATTAGTTTAAGCTAGCTAATTATATAGTTGAATTCTTCTTTTTCAACCATACAAAAGTAACAAAACCCCAAATTATATGCATAAATAATTAAAGTCACTTGTAGTTGAATTAGGAAATCTAAGATTCGAACCTCAACTACACCAAAAATCAATTAGTATTTTAATATGATAATAAAAGCAATCACTATGGACTGTATGCTATATTGGAATATAATTATAGTAATTACATACCTATCAAAAAAATAAAAATTAAAGCAAAATCAACCATATAAAGTGAGGACAACTGATTTGACAATAGTTTCTCAACAACAATAATAATATGAATATATATGTATGTGGGCGCGCGCGCATGCGCATATATAACTGCTAAGATTCTCTCCAACTAGTATATATTCCTAAAGATCCAAGTTCTAGATTTTCTCTCCAACTTTTTTAGGTCTAGTTAATAAGCTCTCATGTTGGTTTGACCCAAAAAAGAAAATATCTTGCTTTGATTTTACCTTTTGTTTTAGAGTTTGAAAGTCGACAAGATACCAAGCAGATACCTACATCATAGTTTTTAGACATTGTCATTCATAAGGGTTGTTTAATCTTATTTCTTCGTTGACTCATCATAATTTTGTTCTTCTAGTCTCTTTGGTGTATAAATAACCAAAGTCTTTTGTAGTTAAATAAGAGATTTAGAGTTTGAACATCACCTACACCAAAAACCAACTAGCTAATATCTTTAGTCTGATAATAAAAGCTATCATTGTGGAGTGAACACTATAGATTAAAATTCGATTACATACCTATCAAAAATAATATTTAAATCAAAATCAACTATATAAAGTGAGGACAACTAATATGTTAGTCGTTTCTCAAAAATAATAATAACATGAATATATATGTATGTATGTGCGCGCGCGCGCGCTCGCGCGCATGCAACTGCTGAGATTCTCTGCAACGAGTATATATTCCTAAAGATCCTTGCCCTAGATTTTTTCTTTAACTTGTTTATTAGGTCTAGCTGAAAAGCACTCATGTTGGCTTGACCCAAAAAATAAAAAATAAAAAATTGTGTTTTGTTTTTGTGTTTTGCTTTAGATTTTCAAAACCGACACAAGATACCATGTAGATGCTCAGATCGCAAAGTAGACACCTATATCGCGGTATCTAGACATTATCATTCGTAGAGCACTAACAATAGTGGTGCTAAATAGCTATTTTTAGCACCACTAAATATCATAATGTACCCTGCAATAGTGAAGCCAAAGCTATATTTTTTGGCTCCATAGTGCACAGCTACTTTTGGCTATGCACTGTAGCTGAAATGTAAAAAAAAAAAATAAATAAAAAATAAATTTATTTTGCATTCACACTACTTTTGGTTTTGGTTATGGTTATGTTTTGGTGGTTAAATAAAATATTATTTTATTATAATATTTATATTATTTTATTGTGTTAAAAACTAAAATAAAACCACTTCTGTTAGATGTGATGAGATAAAATAAATAAAGTAATTTTTTGTGCTGCTAAAAAGCTAAAAATTTGGCTCCTGCTGTGGATGCTCTAAGTGTCCTTTGATCTTATTTCTTCGTTGACTCATCATAACTTTGTTGTTCTAGTCTCGTTGTTGTCTATTGAGCTTTGAACAAGTGCAAGCTCAGTATTTCTCATAGATATGGGTAGGAATGTGGCATTAAGAATATGGGCTCATGTATTGCCTAGTGTCAAACCAACATCAAACCCCTACATACGCTTTTTCTTGAATAGACATAGATGAAGCACCTTAACAAATTTATAGGCTGAATTTGCTTCTCATTTTAGATTCCAAAATATCTTCAGCCTTGGCATTATTTGCAATATGCGCTGTCTGACAAAATATTGACTTTAACGAGTATGAATTATGGTATGAGGATGTGGCCATGGGTTTAAACGCATGCAACGCGGACCATATAGTTCGAAGATTCGATGGATAACACATTTCCATATCAACAATCATTAGCATATGTCCATCTTTTCAGTCAAAAATAATAATAATTAGCATATCAATATCAATAATTCGTAAACCACCCCAATTGCCATCTTCCTGGGGAAAATGAAGGAAATAATTTTTTTTTTTTTATAATTAAAAAAAAAAACAGTATTTAAATCCCTTCTTCCTTCCCTGTTAACTGTTAAAAATGTAATTAAGCAATGTAGCACGTGTTAATATACACACAAAAAAAAAAAGTGAAAAAATATATATATTTTTTAAATGTTTGCTTGAGAGAGAGAATAGAAAAGTGGAAGATTGGCTATATATGGGAATAAAAAAAGTAATAAAGAAGAGTAGAGAATCTATTTTATGTTGGTGGGATATGTTGGTAACACACTAACATGGTTGGAGGACACTTCAAAGCCATTCCAAGATCAGTGGAAATGAGGCAATATCTTCTTGTAATGACAAATCTCATAAACCCAGTAAAAGGTCAATGCGACATCTGTATCTGTCTTTTTATAAATAAATTATTTCAGAGGTTAGCACTTAGCAAAGTCCATCTTCCCTTAGATTTAAATTCTAATTAAAAAATGATAATAATTTTTTTTTCTTTTTTTAAACAAAGGGTAAGTTAAGAAATTTATTTATTGACTTCTCAAAGATGACTATATTTTGAGATATCTCAAAATAAAGGACTGGTGGAAGAGAGAAGAGTAAAAGGTAAAGGCCGGGGACGGAGAGAGAATGAGAATTGTTACTTGTTTCCTTTATCTAAATATTTTAAAAATTAAGTAGAGGGAAATAGGAATAGATATAAATTGACATCATCATAAGCGTAAAATTAACATTTTAAATATTTTTAATATAATTGGAGCTCTTCTCTTCTATCTCACCTCCAAATTCCTTCCAAATTCGGAAGAAATTTGAAAATGCACCTCTCCAAAACCCACTCAAGCCCCTCGTTCTTCTTAATCAAAGATCTAAGCAAAAGCTATTCTTTATTTCTCAACTAGAAGACATAATAAGAATGACTTAAGCATGCATGGGGCGCCGTTGGCCAAACACCACACTAGTGTTGCAGGATTTCTATCCTTAATTGTTTTAATTTGCATGGTCCATTGTCAAGCTCGCTAGGGTCATTATAAATTAAAAGAAATAAAATAAAAATAATTAACCTATATCGTCATGCATCAAATGGTGAGATTTCTTTGTGGCGGAAAGTGGGGGAGTCCAGAGATATCTCATCAAACTATTTATCCTTCTTTCTATTTTCTTTTTTTTTTTTTTTTGAAGGAAAGGTCTCATATCATTACAATAATCAAGATCACACTAATAAGCCACCAAATTTCCATTGAAAAATAATAATAATAAAAAATAAAAAATTTAAGCCACTTGGCGCAAAAATGGTCGAAAATATATGTAATCGGACGGCTGCTGACTTAGGCAAAGTTGCTCCGAAGGTTTGTCCGTCGTTGTCTCTAGTGGACTTAGAATTAAAAATAAAAATAAAAAAACTATAAATTCTATTCAAATAGTTACTTGGCATCCAAATGGCTCCATCTCCATGCAAATTAGGCCCCATCAGAGCAACTAACTGTGCACCTTCATTTGTGACGGCAAGTCAGCAACCCATACAGATTATAGACTCCTACGCGCCTCCATGCAACTCATCAAATAACAAATACATTCTCTTTTCCCCTATGACTAGCAATACCCCCACACACTACATACATACATACAATTTAGGGGTGGCAAAATCAACCCAAACCCATTTGCCCACCCAAACCCACCCACTTAAAATAAACCCAAACCCACCCAATTATTAGTTGGGTTAAATGGGTATTAACCCAATTAAACCCAATTAACACTAATGTTTATTGGGTTTTAATTGGGTACCCAATTACCCAACCCCAAAACTACTAAAATTACCAAAATACCACCTCAACTTGAAAAATGATCAAAATAACACATAAACCCAAAAAATGACCAAAATACCCCTGAAATCTAAAAAAAGACCAAAATACCCCCAAAACTCAAAAAAAGACCAAAATACCCCTGAACTCCAAAAAATGACCAAAATACCCCTGAAATCCAAAAAATGACCAAAATACCCCCGAAACTCAAAAAAAGACCAAAATACCCCCGAAACCTAAAAATGACCAAAATACCCCTAAAACCCAAAAAATGACCAAAATACCCCCAAAACCTAAAAATGACCAAAATACCCTTGAAATCCAAAAAATGACCAAAATACCCCCGAAACCCAAAAAAAGACCAAAATACCCCCAAAACCCAAAAAAAGACCAAAATACCCCCGAAACCTAAAAATGACCAAAATACCCCTGAAATCCAAAAAATGACAAAAATACTCCCGAAACCTAAAAATGACCAAAATACCCTCGAAACCTAAAAATGACCAAAATACCCCCGAAACCCAAAAATAACCAAAATACCCTCAAAACCTAAAAATGACCAAAATACCCCTAAAACCCAAAAAATGACCAAAATACCCCTAAAACCCAAAAAATGACCAAAATACCCCTAAAACCCAAAAAATTACCAAAATACTGCCGAAACCTAAAAATGACCAAAATACCCCTGAAATCCAAAAAATGACCAAAATACCCCTGAAAACTAAAAATTACCAAAATACCTCTGAAACCTAAAAATTACCAAAATACTTCCGAAACCTAAAAAATAGCCAAAATAACCCCGGAGTCTAAAAAATAACCAAAATAACCCTAAAACCTAAAAAATGACCAAAATACCCTCGAAACCTTAAAAATGATTAAAATACCCTCGAAACCTAAAAATTAGCCAAAATAACCCCGAAGCCTAAAAATTAATCAAAATAACCTAGAAACCTAAAAATGATCAAAATAACCCTGGAACCAAAAAATGACCAAAATAACCCCGAAGTCTAAAAATTGACAAAAATAACCCCGAAACCTAAAAATGACCAAAATACCCCCTAAATCTAAAAAGTGACCAAAATACCCCTTAAACCTAAAAAATGACCAAAATACCCTCAAACCTCTAAAGTGACGAAAATACCCCTAAACCTTTGAAATGACCCAAATAAACCCAAAACCGCTAAAATGGCCACAAACAACGTGAAACCTCTAAAATTTCCAAAAATACCCTGAAACGTCTAAAAC
>NW_027069754.1:445962-455932 GCF_002906115.3 Quercus suber | reverse complement strand
GTTATTTTGGTCAATTTTTAGACTTCGTGGTTATTTTGGCCATTTTTGAAGTTTCGGGAGTATTTTGGTCATTTTCAGTTTTCAGGGTTATTTTGGTCAATTTTTAGGCTTCGAGGTTATTTTGGCAATTTTTTAGGTTTTAGAGGTATTTTAGTAATTTTTTAGGTTTTGGAGGTATTTTGGACATTTTTTTGGGTTTATGGGGTATTTTGGTCATTTTTAGGTTTTGGGGGTATTTTGGTTATTTTATGGGTTTTTGGGGAGTATTTTGATCATTTTTAGGTTTCAGGGGTATTTTGGTCATTTTTTGGGTTTTAGGGATATTTTGGTAATTTTTAGGTTTCGGGGGTATTTTCGTCATTTTTTGGTTTTGGGGATATTTTGGTAATTTTATGGGTTTTGGGGGTATTTTGGTAATTTTTAGGTTTCAGGAGTATTTTGGTCATTTTTTGGGTTCTAGGGGTATTTTGGTCATTTTTTAGGTTCTCGGGGGTATTTTGGTCATTTTTTGGGTTTTGGGGGTATTTTGGTCATTTTTTGGGTTTCAGGGGTATTTTGGTCATTTTAAGGTTTTGGGGATATTTTGGTCATTTTTTAGGTTCTAGGAGGTATTTTGGTAATTTTTGGCTTTCAGGGGTATTTTGGTCATTTTTTGGATTTTTGGGGTATTTTGATCATTTTCTGGATTTTGGAGGTATTTTGGTCATTTTTTTGGGTTTTGGGGGTATTTTGGTCATTCTTGAAGATTTAAGAGTACTTTGGTCATTTTCACTTTAGTGGCATTTTGGTAATTTTGATAATTGGGTAATTGGGTGGGTTGGGGTTTACCCATAATAATTGGGTTGGGTTGGATTTGGGTTATAAGGAATTAGTTAAATGGGTTTTAAATGGGTAAATGAGTTTTATATACCCAACCCAATTATGTCCACCCCAAACCCGCCCAAACCCGCCCATTTGCCACCCCTACATACATATATAATAGTTCAGGAAAATTTTCAACTTTCAAGTATGAATTTCTAATAGTAATTAATGAGAAAATTTTGTTTGAGAAAGGAATATCATTCAAGTATGATTTCTTATAAAATAGCTTATAGCTGTAGTATTACTCTTACCTCTGCACGTAAATTTTGTTAACATGTGAAGTAGAATCTAATAAGAATTAGGGTTTGTATTCAACCCACCAATCCAATAAGAATTGGGATTTATTGCATGTGTTTATTTTATACCTTTATTTTATTTTATTTTATTTTTACTTTGCTTTATTTTGGTATTTTGAGAATTATTTTCAATGAATTGGAAACATCATTGAGACATATTATGTGAATTGTAATAATTTATTGAAAGAAAAGAAAAAAGTGTTTAAATTAGATTTCATATTTTACGAAATATGAAATCTATAAGCACAATCAACTAATGCAATCCAATCCAACCCAACCTATGTGAGTGTAGTTAGTTTGGTTTCTACCCATTAAATTAGGCTAGCTTATACACATGTAATGAATTGGGTCGGTAATTTTTCAACCTAATTCAACACAACCCTTAAGAGTAAAATAAAAAATAAAAAAAATAAATGATTTAAGAGTTCAAAACATATATAGTAACTGTTCTATATGGTATGCAGTGGTTTATGCTAAATATTGAAGCCAATTTCCAACTTTAATACCTAAAGAAAATTAGTATAAGGGAAAAAGCTTTCCCTCCTTTGTTTTTGGGTAGTTCACAATTCCCACCTTTATCTTTAAAACCAACTAATTTCCCCCCTTATATTTTGGAAATAAGCAAATATCCCCAATTTGGTACTTTCTCAATTAAATCTAACGATTTTTTTTTTTTTTGAAGAAATCATTAGTTGTACACCATAAGGAAGTGAAAAGATTGCACTATTGTTTTCTTAGATTGCATATGTAATCATTGTAATTTTATTGGATTTAACTTAAAAAGTAACCGATTAGAGATATTTGCTCATTTTCCAAACATAGAGAGGGAAATTGGTTGGTTTTAAAGATAATGAGGAAAATTGTGAGCTACCCCAAACATAAAGGGGGAAAAATGTTTTTCCCCCATCAATATATGTTAGTGCATTCCCAAATCCAGTTCTTACTTCTAACGAGTTTTCAAAATATAAATATAATAATGTGTTAAAGAATAATGAATTTTGTTAATGAATACCTTAAGGGCATTCATTTTAAAAATACTCTAGAAACTTTTTTTTTGAGAAAGGAAAAAATAAACTGATTTTTTTTTTTTTTTTACAGTTTTTTATATTTTCTATAAACGTGAGGGAAATTTTAACGGATGTCTTAAAGACATTAGTTTAGGAAATATTTTTAAAATTTTTTATGAGAAAAGAAAAAAGCCATTGATTTTTTTTACAACTTTTTATATTTTTCACCAAAATTGTATTAAAACGTTCCTAAAATAGTCAATTAACAAGTGTACAAAAAACACTAGTTAAGAATACTTTGAGGATTCGTTTGGTTAGAATGGTGGAAAAATGGGAGGATAGAAAATGTTGGGAGGTTGGAAAAGTGGGAGGATAAAAAATATTTTAATTTCTCTCATTTTTGTTTAGTTGGGAGTGAAAAAGTGGAGGAATGGAAAAAGTGAATTTGTATAAATTTACTCATATACCCTTGTTAAAAATTGGTGATCAATTAAAACAAAAAAGTGACAAACAATCCAAAAAAAAAAAAAAAGCAACCACCCAATTTATTAAAAAATAAAAATCATGTCCAAAAAAAAAGTCATGTCTAGTAAAAAAAAAGAAAAGAGACAACGTGCCCATTGCTCAAGAAAGCACAAAAAAGGGGGGGGGGAGGGGAGGAATGGAATGGGACGAATTGTCCATGTGCAAGTACACACATGAGCATTTTTGTCTATTAAACAACCTTATTTTTTCCTTTCAGTTTTCTTTCTATTTTTGAGAGAATTTTTGGTAAGCCTAGGAAGAAAACATATGAGCTCCACTATTTATTTTTCTTTCTCCCTACCCAACCAAACACGCTCCAAAAATTTTTATATCCACTCTATTTCACCTCCAAACGAACACGTCCTAAAAATAGTATCAAATTTTTTTTTAATATTATTCATTATCAAATATTCTAAGAGCACCCGTTGACCAGTATCTCTTAAAGAAAAATAACATTTTTTTGTTTTGGCAATGAATGGGAGCATCTTGTGGGATTTGTCGCTCGTTAGTGGACTACTCAGTATAGTACATTAGTACCCATATATTAAATTCAGAACATAATTAAATTGATTGCTGTTAAAAAAAAAATTTAAAAAAAAAAAAACATAATTTGATAAAGGAGTCTGTAATGCATCAAATTCAACATAAAACTCGTTAAGACTCTCTAAAGTAAAATGATTTTTTTTTTTTTTTTTGGGGGAATCCGAGAAAATTTATTCAATACAACAAGAAACGTACAATAGCAATATCTAGTTATCATTCCAATCTAATAGAATATTGGTTTTTGTTTACTTTGTTTAAATAACAAAGTCAGATCTTAGTCAGTCATGCAAAAAAAGAAAAAGAAAATGTTGCATAGCAAGTTAACAACATCTAAAAGTCCACTAACTTTGGGGAATTTTCTCGTTGAAATGATCTTGAAATCATTGGGGAATGCTAATTGAGTCGGATCCAAATGGGAGAGAACTCTTTACGGTTCAATACCGCAATGACTTCTTGCATTACCAAGTTGCTACAGCAGAGTGTCAGTGGCTTCCATGGGGTGACTTGTGTGTCCAAAAGCTTGTCCTTGATGGGGAAGCCGTATGTCCATATCTATGTATGCAAGAGTCTTTTAATTGAGGCTTGCAAAGATGGTTTGCCAAGTTAAGTCATTGGAGTATTAGCATTGGGGGTGACCACCCCCTCCCCAATTGCTATTTTACATTCAAACACACCCAAATTGCACTTTAACTGAGTTGTTATGGCTAAAAGTTTTAGCAAGTAAGAACAGTAAGTTGGTATATTCTCTCTCTCTCCTCTCTCTTTAATATCTTTTCTTCTCTCTCATCTTTCTTTATATTATTTTATTGTGTTGGATGTTAAAACAAAAAATAAAATGTTAAATACATTATAAAGTGAGATAACATAACAGATAAAGTAACTTTTTATATGGTAAAATAGCAATTTTTTATGCAAACCCGTATATGAATGCTAGGCTTATGAAAAATATCAACTTTCATCAGATTACTTATTTGCTTAATTATGTTTCCATTGGCATTAAACTAATCATCAAAACCCTGTCATTAAAGAAGGTGAGTGGAGTCTCATGCCTAGAAATTAATGGTGTTCCTTCCAGAGGTTAAATTTAACAACTAGTGATGTATAGGATTTTCTAATCAACCAAACTTAGGTACTGTACCTTAAAAATTTTCAATTAAATTCAACAATGTGGTTGTATTAGCCAATATAACACAATTGATGTTGTTGCTCACTAACGGACAATTACATTCAAGAACATGGTTTATTGGCCAATACAACCATGTGGTTGAATTTTATTGGAAAACCTAAGAGATAATATCTTAAAATGTAAATAGTCTGTTTAACTGTTAATAATTTTTTTTGAGTCTAAATTTACTATTATTATGTCATTTAAAAATTTACATAAAGTTGCATTTGATACAACTTCAGATTTGTAATATTTAGTTTAATCATAAAATAGATTCATTTTAATGAAAGAATATTGTTCTTCAATATATAGTTATTTGAAGGGGGTATTGATTTGAGTGTTTTGAATAATTATAATTCATAATTTATGTGTGTATGTGTGAGTGTGGGTGTGTATATATATTGATGGTATACTTTGATAGTTGAGAGTAGGGAGATTGAACTTTGGATATCTTTTCCTTTTGATAGGTTAAGGGCTTGCTTGGTTTAGAAAGTTTTCATCTTCCATTACTAAATTTTTATAACTCATCACCCATTTTTCATGGATCTTACAAAAATTTTAAAAGTTAGATTTTCCTAAGGTGTGCCGTTCAAAAACAAATTCAAGTTGCCTTGCCTTTCCTTGCTTTTCCTGTGTAAAATCTAGAGAAGTACCACTTATTGCATCTTCACTTCGCCATTTGCTTCCTACACTACCACTCTTACCAGCTCCAGGACAAGAATCTCCCTGCAGAGGAGAACCAAGAACCGAGAACCTGAGAAGAAAGGCCTTGAGAGAGAAAACTCAAATCCTTTTCCTTAACTCTCACGCTTCCATTACTCCACTCACTCTTTCTCTCTCTATAAATTAATTACTTCGTCCTCATAATTTCTCTTCTTCCAGTCTTTCAACCTTTCTTTCACTTCTCATCAAAAACTCTGTTTCTCTGTCTCTGCATTATATGTATTAAAAACTCTCAGACCCCAGGCTTCACCCCCTGATTCGCTTCTTATTGAATCTTCCCCTCAGTGTCTTATGTGTCTCTTCGTTTCCCTCACCACAAGCTTCACTGTTTAGATACCACACCTCATTCACCCAAGGTTTTTACTCAGCAAAATATAGTAACAGGAGCAGGGCCTAAAAAAACAATAAAAGAAAAAACAGAGTTATTTTCAAAAAAAAAAAAAAACAGAGGATTCTTGCTTACCGTCTTTCCTTTATTGTTCTTTTCATCTAACCCCTACTTCATCCTGGTCTTGAGATTTTCTTACATGGGTTCTTGCAAAGAAAAAGAAGAATCAACACCAATGTGTGCTTGGGTTCAAGGGCCAATCATTGTAGGTGCTGGACCATCTGGTCTCGCTGTCTCTGCTTGCCTATCTGAAGATGGAATCCCTTCTGTTATTCTTGAGAGAAGCAACTGCATAGCTTCACTTTGGCAACAAAGAACCTATGACCGCCTCAAACTCCACCTTCCCAAGCGCTTTTGCGCTCTCCCATTACTTGGTTTCCCTCAAAATTTCCCCAAGTACCCAACAAAAGAGCAGTTCATTTCATACATGGAGGATTATGCTACACACTTCTCAATTAAACCCAAGTTCAACCAGAATGTCCAGAGCGCTGAGTTCGATTCCAGTTGTGGGTATTGGAGGGTTAAGACCCTGGACATGGAATACAATTCCCGGTGGCTGATTGTAGCCACCGGCGAAAATGCCGAGCCAATCATACCTGAATTGTTGGGATCGAACGCTTCCATGCTCCTGTTTTTCATACTAGTGAATATAGGTCTGGCTCTCATTTCAAAAACCACAAGGTTTTGGTTATTGGGTGTGGCAATTCTGGCATGGAAATTAGCTTGGATCTCTGTAGACACAAAGCTGTCCCTCATTTGGTTGTTAGAAATACCGTAAGTTCTTTATTTTATTTTGCCTTCTATTTAGCCTTTTCTTTTTATTTTTTAAGTTCCTAATTCTTGTTTTTAGTATCATTCAGTGTATGGCTTTCGCTTATTTTCTTTACTTTTTTGTACAATGTTTGATGACGATACAGGTGCACGTTCTGCCTAGAGAAATGTTTGGTATCTCATCATTTGGATTAGCAATGGCTCTACTCAAATTGTTTCCCTTAAGTGTAGTAGACAAATTCCTTTTGCTAATGTCTTACTTCACCCTGGGAAACACAGAAAAATTAGGCCTCCACCGCCCCAAAACAGGTCCTATGGAGCACAAAAATGTTACAGGCAAGACCCCAGTCCTTGATGTTGGAGCTTTATCAAAAATTAAATCCGGTAAAATAAAGTAAATAAAATAGACCCTTTATTGATTCCCTTTGTTTTTTTTGGGTGTGTTTTGTGCCCACGTGTAATTTATTGCTATACATATAGGCTTCAGCTAATCTTGTTAGGGTTTCAGGTAATGGTAGGTGTGAAGGAGATAACAAGAAATGGAGCCAAATTTATGGATGGTCAAGAAAAGGAGTTCGACTCTATAATCCTAGCAACTGGGTACAAAAGCAATGTGCCTTCTTGGCTGAAGGTAAACATGAGCTAGCTGTTGAACTTTTTTAGTTTTAGCTCTATCTTATTATGAATCATCTATCACTTTCCTTGGACTCATGTACAGAGGCCGCACAAGCCTACAATTCTCTTCTTTTCTCCATGCAAAAAAGAATAAAATCAGTCTGGTTTTCTTTTAGGCTATTATGCCTTTTGTATATAACTTTTATTTTATATTTAAAACAGAAAAATGTATATTACTTGTGGGGTTTTATGATATGTAACTATCATGAAAGTTGTGCTCTATGGGGTTGCAACTTGCAAAAAACCCTTTTTGCACTGTGTTTCTAGTCTAGATAGAAGCACAACTAGGATTCCAGGCTTTAGTTATATCCTTGTTTAGAATTTTTACAATTCATTGATTATAGTTCTGAGAAAACAATGAAAAACATGGGGGCTCCTTATTTTTCGTGACATTAAGCAGCACCTGAAACATTTCTGTTGCCGTGCTGTAGTGACATTGGCATGACAGTGCATCAAAAGTGTAACCAAATATTACTTGAAGTGTCCAAATTTTTATTCCTACATGGATACAACTTTTTAAGTTTTTAAGATCAATAACTCAATAAGCAGCAACTCTCTGATTTGAAACACAGGGCTGTGATTTCTTCACAAAAGATGGCATGCCTAAAACACCATTTCCTAACGGTTGGAAAGGAGAGAATGGATTGTATACGGTAGGGTTCACAAGGAGAGGACTACTAGGCACAGCCGCTGATGCCAATAAAATGCCAAGGACATTGCTGGTCAGTGGAGGCCTAGCGAGGACGGGAAGACTATTAGTAATTCCCAGGTTATCTTACTCAAAAATTGTAACAAAAATAAATTCTAGAGAGAGAGAGAGAGAGAGAGAGAGAGACAGAAACTGGGTTTCGGGATTAGGATTTTACATGGGAAAAATTTTATTGACTTATCAGGACTTGTAAATACAATTTTGCAGGGGGTCACATCTCTATCTCTTATCGGTGATGTCTGATAGTTTCTGTATATCCAATTCGATGAATATAGTATGTCTTTTAGTTCAAAAAATCTATACTTATCAACCGTCCACTGTCAGATAAGTAGTTTATCTATCATAGTTTCTTGACTCTTCAACTCTCACTCTGTTCCTGTATAATGTTGATTAAGAACACTTGTGAAAATTTCTCAGTTTGACCACATC
This sequence comes from Quercus suber, assembly GCF_002906115.3. NCBI lineage: Eukaryota > Viridiplantae > Streptophyta > Magnoliopsida > Fagales > Fagaceae > Quercus > Quercus suber. The sequence goes on along the minus strand of NW_027069754.1, from coordinate 447,840 downwards.
CATTCCTATGTCAACCAAGTATATGATTATTTTACCAGGTGGTGGGTGAGGTGTTTTAATGTTATGGTTGGGGGGTAAGAAAATTTAAATAAGGAAAAGTTAATCGAGGGTATGGTTTAAGAAGTATTTTTAAAATTTTTTTACTTTACAAATGTTTTTTTAGAGCCATATTAAAAAAAAATTTAAATAATTCATTAATAAATATCTTTGAAAAAATTATTTAAATAATTCAGTTAANTTTTTTTTTTTTTTTTTTGGCACAGTGGAACTCGAGTCTTTAAGACTTGAGATCCAGGTGTATCATTTCTCCAACTCAGCAGCACAAACAGGCTGAAAGCGAGTCTTTTAGACTCGATTTTTAATGTAGATCTTGAGTTTTAGAAACTCGAGATGCTACTTTTCAGTTTTCTTTCAAACCATGCCTAACTTACTACATACTTGCCCTACCCATAGCTAATCTGCCCATTCCCCCGAGTTTTAAACTGTGTTCACTAATGGCAATAGTTTGGCTAGGAGTAGGAGTGGCGCAAATTGATGTCCCAACCGAAATCGTATCATTTTTAATGTGCCATGTATGTGGTGCAATTTCCATCTCCCACTCCAAATCTACCTTTCAAAATAGATTTTTTTTATATTAAAAAAAAAGGAAAATATTATTACACATTGGGTTAAAATTGTAAAATTGTATTTCAGTAATATGACAGTGGATAGTAAGGGTGTAATAATCATTACCAAAAATAAAAAAGCACACGGAAACAATAATTTTAACATGGTCTGGCCTGACGGTCCCTACGCCACAATAGAAATTCTTTGCCAGTTACATCTTTGATATTACAGAAGAAATTACACTTTACTACCCTAAACTATATCTCATATTACACATTGCACCTTAAACTCTTCGAATGAACGTTTTGCACCCTAAATTATGACTCTTGTTACACTTTGCACCATACTGTTAAGTTTGCTGTTAACTTGGATGAAAATTCAAAGTTTAGGGTGAAGTGTAATAAGAAATATAGTTTAGAGTGGTAAAGTGTAATTTATCTTTTATTTATAAAGCATTGAGAAGAGAGGCAATTAAGTCTTTTCTTATGATGTCATATTTTTCCATCTAAATTAACAGCAAATTTAACATTGGGATGCAAAGTAAAACAAGGATCATAATTTAGGGTGCAAAAAGTACATTTGAAAAGTTTATGGTACAAAGTGTAATATGATATATAATTTAGGATGGTAAAGTGTAATTTCTCTTTAATATTAAACACTTGATTTTATAATGAGCTTAATGTAGGATTTATATACTAAGAAACCATGAGCTCCAAATACTAGAAACTAGAAGTGTATTTTTTTCCTTCAACTTTGGGGTGGAGCGTCATTTTTCCCCAACCTCAAGGAAGGGAAGTATAATTACTTAAAAGATGTACCCGCCGTTGTAATTGATGTAACCATAATTGTCTCAACTGAAGGAGCAGTTGATGACCCAAACAAAGTTGAAGGATCCAGGTTCCACCTATTGTACAATAATCTGTGTAGGCTGAAAATGTGGCTGGTCTTAAATAAGAGATTCACCTACCTCAATTACTGATGCAACTACAAAAGTCTACCAAAAGGGTAATTGATGGCCTAGACAAAGTTGAGAAAGGAGCAATTGATGACCCAGAAAAAGTTAAAGGATCCAGGTTCCACCTATAAACTGAAAAAAAAATATATATATATAATAATTAAATTTTTTTTATTTATTTACCCTTAAACAAAAAAATTAGGAACACCCTCGATCAAAATTAAAAACATCCTCAAATAAATAAATAAATAAAAATTTATTTGTTCTACTTTCAAGCCAAAAAAAAAAAAAACACACCAAAAAAAAAAAACCCAGCC
>NW_027069754.1:432493-445828 GCF_002906115.3 Quercus suber | reverse complement strand
ATTCTGATGTGTATCCTCGCTAAACAATTTTCACCAATAAATAAAACTGTGCTTCTCCAATAGGTGTAGACTGCATGAGTTTTAAAATACAAACTAGATCAATGATTCAGGACAAAGGATAGCAAATAGGAAAAAATATTTTTGAAATTCTGTGTTTACGGCAAGAGTTTTATGAAAATCAAGGAGCATTTGTTCTTTCAATATGAATATTGCTCCTAATACTCTAGGAGGATTTGTCACCAGTTTGATTGATAAACCCTGGAGTTGTTGGAAAGAAATATTGTTGTAGTGGGAAGTGAAGATAATGGAAGGAGAAAAGCTTCATAACCATTTTGCCAAGTGATACATTTTTCGCTTAAGCATTAATCTCAAGAAAGATTACATTGATGTCAAGATATTAGTTCAGTAAATGTGTCTATGGATTAAATACACATATTAATTATTTACAGATGCGCAATAATTTATATATATATATATATATATTATATAATGTATTTGGTTATTTTTTATTAAGAAAAGGCGTATAAGAGAGTAGAAATCTCATGTGGGAAACTATGTGATTCTGTCATGTGGCACTTTGTTAATGTAATTTTTCATTTAGCCTTTTAACTCACATTTTTTGCATTCTTCTCTACAAAATAATAATAATAATAATAGTAATAGGTTAAGGTCCTGTCAGTCTTATTTAAATTAGCTTTGTTAAAATATTGTCATTCATAAAGTCCAAGCCCATTAAACTTTAAAAACGAATAGATTTTTCTTTTTACTCGCTTGAAGTACAGGCACAATAGAACAATCAGAGGAAATAAGTTATCTTTGAAAATGCTAGATGTATTCAACATTATTCATAATACAACGCCAAGTCGAGAACTAAATTATTTTCTAGTAAGAATATTTTAATATTTCAAAATATACATGAACCATGAAATATGCATATTTCATGGCAAAATACTAAATATCATATTAAAATTTTATTAGAAGTATATTTCATTTAACCCACTACTATTATACTCTAATAAAAATTCTATGATATTTCCATAAGCCAACTACACATAGATTAAAATGTTTTTATCATTATTTAAAATACAATATTCTTACATTGTTCTTTTATCCTTCAATTCCTCTATACTTTGAGGGAAAAGAGTAATAGACATGTGTGTGCAATTTTATACTTTTGCTCTTCATGATGAATTTGTTACTTCAACTAATTTCTATGACAATTACCTAGAGATTAAATTCTTTATCCCCTTGAGATTAAATAAAAAATATTTATCCTTTTAATTTTGTATTATTTTAATTCAATAAAAACTTGTTCAAGTTATCACGACATTATTTCGTATTATTACTTTAACATATTTTGAATATTCTATATGATTTTTTTACATGGCAATTTATAATATTATCCCCACGTCGGGTGGCCCTTTGCTATTTTTTAGAAACAGATGAGACCTCGTTCAATTATGTCTAGGCAATAAGTCTAGGCTATTAACTCCTCTTTCTATTTAAACGTGATGGTTGCATCTATCAATATCACAACTGTGGGTGTACGCTTTATATATGGACAAAATTTAGTTACAAAATTAGTTGTAACCTAAAATTACAACCTTACTTAATAAAATAAAAATTACTACATATTTTAAAATCTAACGTTGAATTTTATGTTCTTCAAGCTCGTAATGCACATGTCAAATTTTGACAATCGGATATTATTTACGATATGATCTATAAGTTTATATTTTATACATAATTTTAAACTACTAAAACTTATAATTTAAATAATTTATTGATGACAGAGTTTTTTATCTTTAATTTTCTAAAAATTTTGCAAGTATGAAGGATATAAAAAAAAATATATATCCAATAATGAATTTATCAAAATTTACTTTCAATATTTTAATATTAAGTAAAATTATAATTTTAAGCTACAACCATTTTTGAACTTAACTTTATCTTTATTTAAAACAATCTACATTTTCAGCCTCTACAGATTTTAGCGGTGAGACCTCCCTCAACTTTGTCTAGGCCATCAATTACCCTTTGGTAGAGACTTTTGTGGTTGCATCAATAACTGAGGTAGGTGAATCTCTTATTTAAGACCAGCCACATTTCCAGCCTCACAGATTATTGTACAATAGGCGGAACCTGGATCCTTCAACTTTGTCTGGGTCATCAACTGCTCCTTCCTTAACTTTGTCTAGGCCATCAATTACCCTTTCGGTAGAGACTTTTGTGGTTGCATCAATAATTGAGGTAGGTGAATCTCTTATTTAAGACCAGCCACATTTCCAGCCTACACAGATTATTGTACAATAGGTGGAACCTGGATCCTTCAACTTTGTCTGGGTCATCAACTGCTCCTTCAGTTGAGACAATTATGGTTACATCAATTACAACGGCGGGTACATCTTTTAAGTAATTATACTTCCCTTCCTTGAGGTTGGAGCTTATGGTTTCCTAGTATATAAATCCTACATTAGGCTCATTATAAAATCAAGTGTTTAATATCAAGGAGAAATTACACTTGTTTAATATCAAGGAGAAATTACACTTTACCATCCTAAATTATACCTCATGTTACACTTTGTACCATAAACTTTCGAATGCACTTTTTGCACCCTAAACTATGATCCTTGTTTTACTTTGCATCCCAATGTTAAATTTGCTGTTAACTTAGATGGAAAATATGACATCATAAGAAAAGACTTAATTGCCCCTCTTCTCAATATTTTATAAATAAAAGATAAATTACACTTTACCACCCTAAACTATATTTCTTATTACACTTTGCACCATAAACTTTGAATTTTCATCCAAGTTAAGAGCAAACTTAACAGTAGGGTGCAAAGTGTAATAAGAGTCATAGTTTATGGTACAAAACGTTCATTCAAAAGTTTAAGGTGCAATGTGTAATATGAGATATAATTTAGAGTAATAAAGTGTAATTTCTTCTATAATATCAAAGTGTAACTGGCAAAGAATTTCCATTGTGGCGTAGAGACCGTCAAGCCAGACCATGTTAAAATCCCACATGAGATTTCTACTCTCTTATACGCCTTTTCTTAATAAAAAATAACCAAATACATTATATAATATATATATATATATATATAAATTATTGCGCATCTATAAATAATTAATATGTGTATTTAATCCATAGACACATTTACTGAACTAATATCTTGACATCAATGTAATCTTTCTTGAGATTAATGCTTAAGCGAAAAATGTATCACTTGGCAAAATGGCTATGAAGCTTTTCCCCTTCCATTATCTTCACTTCCCACTACAACAATATTTCTTTCCAACAACTCCAGGGTTTATCAATCAAAGTGGTGACAAATCCTCCTAGAGTATTAGGAGCAATATTCATATTGAAAGAACAAATGCTCCTTGATTTTCATAAAACTCTTGCCGTAAACACAGAATTTCAAAAATATTTTTTCCTATTTGCTATCCTTTGTCCTGAATCATTGATCTAGTTTGTATTTTAAAACTCATGCAGTCTACACCTATTGGAGAAGCACAGTTTTATTTATTGGTGAAAATTGTTTAGCGAGGATACACATCAGAATGAATAAAGCAAGCAATTAAAATATAATGTAATGTTTAGTATGGATGTTATCAATGCAAATTTTAATATTGATTTCATTGAAAAATAACAAGATAACTGTAGCAGTATAGTTAGGCCTTTTTTGGTAATTTGCACTCGAAACAACAATTTTAGACCAATGTTATCTATGAAAAAAAAAACACATTTTTTCACATTTTTACCAAATGCTTATTTATGATTTCAAAAATCATGTTTTCAAAACATACATTTATTCTAAAATTATTATTTTTGTAAAACGTACTTTTTAACACAGCTAACCTAATTAAACAGACCCCGTATGAGGGCCATTCAAATAATTGACTCCATCAAATGGTAGCTTATGAAAATCCATCAAGCCTTGCATGCATTGAAACAGTGGAAGAGGTGACGTGCGTTAGTTGACCCATCAGACTACAAGGTAAACGAACCCACCACGTTAAAATAGCTTTATGACATACAGCAAAGATGATTTTTGGAAGCAAATATAAGTAAGGCGTGTCAGCAAATTGGTCCGACTTTTCTTCTCCATCAATACACAAATATGCATCCACTCGGAATAGGAGCAACTCGCAGAGAGATGAATCTAACGTGCACGTGGCCCATGCACAATCAAGCTTGGTAAACTAAAAATATGAAATGTAATAATGACAGTTTACTTACTTTTTCATACTTTTATTGTTGCTTTGCTTGATTATTTAGAAATGAAATGTGGGCCCCACCCATGCACATTCAAGCTTCTTCAGGTGGGGATAGTGTCACGTGAAAAACAACTAATTAAGAAGACCTGAGATCTTCATGTGCACTGCGATGAAGGCTTGGGTCCACTGTTGCGGTTGCGCTTTAAATAAACTGTTGTAGACAAGGGATCAGAATCATCAGATCTAATTGGCTATGATACCATTGTAAATTTGTAATGATACAACCCTAATGGTCTCAACCGAAACCGAAACAGCAGTTTATGACAGCCATGAAAAAGTTGAAGTAGCCTAGCTAAGAGGTCCCATCGATTGCTAAAAATCTGAGAAGGCTTGAAAATGTGGCTTGTTTGAAATAAAAGATATACCCACTGTTGTAATTGACGTAACCATGCATAATAATAGTCTCAATTAATGAAGAAGTAGTTGATGCCCTATACAAAGTTGAAGGAGGTTCCATCTATTGCAGAAAAGTCTGTGAAAGGCGCTGGAATGTGGCTTGACTTAATAAGAGATTCACCCACCATTGTTATTGATGCAACCACATTAATAGTCTCAACCGAAAGAGTAGTGGATGGCCAAGACAAAGTTGAAGGAGGTATTATCTATTGCTAAATTCACCAGTCTAAAGTCTAATCCGAAAGATAGCAGTCAATAGCCTAGACAAAATTGAACGAAAAGCCTCATCTATTTCTAAAAATTAAGGCTAAAAATGTAGTTTGTTGACTTTGTTCGTTCAATAAAATAAATGTGGCTTAAGGAGGTATTATCTATTGCTAAATTCACCAGTCTAAAGTCTAATCCGAAAGATAGCAGTCAATAGCCTAGACAAAATTGAACGAAAAGCCTCATCTATTTCTAAAAATTAAGGCTAAAAATGTAGTTTGTTGACTTTGTTCGTTCAATAAAATAAATGTGGCTTGATGAATTTCATTTCATGTGAAATTTGTTGAGTGATTGTGTGATTGAAAGAGAGAAAAAAGTGGTTCAAAGTGATATCCCAACTAAAAAAGTTCTACTTGATGGGTCCGTTTTGGCAACAATCCTTTTTATTTTTTATTTTTATTTATTTATTTATTTTTTAAATGTCGTTTGCTACGAGTTTTAAGCGGTCAATTATTCATTGTAAATTCACGGAATTATGTTTGTCTAAATCAAAGATTGAGCCATTTGTTCTATCCGCTATAATGTAAATATGAATTATCAATAATTGCTGCTTCAGGTTCGAGAGTGTAATTTACATTATGAGAAATTATTATATATATTCGGTGAAAAAATAGATAGACAACTTTGTTTATTCTTCAAACAATGATAAAATTTAGAGAAATTACTGAAGATGCTCTTAACAGGGGCAGAGCCAGGGGGTCGAGGGGGGGCAGCTGTCGCCCCTGGCCTGCCGAAGAAAAACCCTTATGGCCTGTTTGGATGTTTAAAAAAAGAGGGGGAGTAGAGTAGAGGGAGGGAGAGTAATCTAATTACCTTGTTTGGAAGTTTTTTAAGGAAGGAGGGGGAGGGGTTTGGAGGGGTTTCAACTCCCTCTAGCCCCCCATTTTTAATTCCCCCAAATTGGAGAGATTTGGAGGGAGAGTAGAGTACATAAACTATTAACCAAGTAAATTACCTAATTTATCCTTATTATATTAACAAAATTACACAAGGGGAAGGGCTAATTACTCCCTTTCCCCTTACTAATTTTAAAAACATCCAAACAAGGTGGAGGGAAATCATTTTCCTCTACTCTCCTCCCCACTACTCCCCTCCCCTCTACTCCCCTCTACTCTTCTCCCTCTCTAAACTTCCAAACAAGCCATTAGTTTCATAGTTAATACTTACTAAAAACCCCAATCTATTTTTTTTTCTTTTGATAGAAATAGCAATCTAGATCAAAGATCTTCGAACAAAGTTTTTCTCCAAACTAATTTGGAAAGAAACTTTTCAAACTTTTCATATATCTCTTTTTTTGGTATGAATTTTGAAAATCTAACCGTTAAATTTTATGTTCCTTGTGTTCTTAACATGTATATCAAATTTCGTTCAAATTAGATATTGATTATTATTCAATCAATAAACTTATTTTTTATACACAATTTTAGATCATAAAAATTTGAAATTTTAACATTTGTTTGATGAGATAACAATTGATCTTTGATTTTCTTGAAATTTACATGCATGAAGAATATAATAAGAACATTCAATCTAACAGTTAGATTTTCAAAATTTACACTCAATACAGAGTTGTATGAGAAGTTTTTAGAGTTTTTCTCCAAACTAGTTTGAAGAGAAACTTTGTTCAAGATCTTCCTTATCCTGTGAGGAATTTCATCTAACCAAAAGTTCTAATCAATCACACTTAATGATAATTTAGCCAACTAAAACTCCACTTTGTTTCTTTAGTCTTGAAATAGAGCATAACTCTACCTTCTAAGTGAACAAATAAGTAACCATAAGTCCTCCACTAGCATGCCTTACACATAAATTTTAATGTTTCCCTATTGTATTTTAGCAAAAAGACCTTGATGAATCCCTTCAAAAATGCAGTCTTGCATATCGACGTGGAAAGCAAAGTGCATCGCTTGGAAAGCCACAATCCAATATGAATCCTGATAAAACTCCTCTGTACTTAACTATTATAATATTTGACTTTTTTTTTCTTTTGTGAACGTGCATATATCATATACAAATTTTGTCTCCTCTCAACTCAAATCATAGTTTTTACCGATACAAACTTTGGAATCTACAATAAAACAAACATATATAAACTTAATATAATATATGTGTTAGTTTTGTAAAATGCACTTCATAATCAAGGGATTTTTCTTTTGATTTTGGTTTTGCCCCAGAGAGAGAGAGAGAACAGAAATTTTTAATAAATTTGAAGTTGACAGGTATCTCTCTAATATGTTGACACGTACTTATTTTACCACATGCTTATTTGTAATTTTAAAAATCATGTTTTCAAAGCTCACATTTATTCTAAAATCATTTACAACATTGAAGAGGTGACGTGTTTGTTGACCCACCATATTAAAATGGCTGTTTGGTTGGTGAGAGATTCCGATGCATAGACTCACACATTTATGACATACAACAAAGATGATTTTTGGTAGCAAATTGGTCCGACTTTTCTTCTCCATAAATACACAAAATGCAACCACTTGGAATAGGAGCAACTCACAGAGTGAGGAGTCAACATGGCCTATTGCTTTGCTTGGTTATTTTCAAAAAATTAATGTGGCCACGTACGACCCACATTCAAGCTTGTGCAGGTGGGGATAGCGTAACGTGAAAAACAACTAGCGAAGAAGAACTGAGATCTTCACGTGCACTGCAATGAAGGCTCGGGTCCACTTGCGGTTGGGTTTTAGATAAACTGTAGTTAATGGCAGTAGCATATGGTAAAGGAGTTAGGAGTGGGTTTGATGGAAGATTTATTAATTTGCAGACAACACAGCTCGGATCTAGTTGTTGAGTAATTGAAAGCGAGAAAAGAGCGGTACAAAGTGATCTCCCAACCGAAATCGCATCCTTTTTAATTTATCATGTATTTGGTGCAAATTAACCCCATCACTCACTCTATATCTACCTTTCAAATTTATTTATATATATATATATATTAAAAGGTATAGAAGTCCGAAATTTTAACATGGTTCTGCCTACGCTATAACAGGAAGCCTTAATAGATTCATCCCTAATATTAAATAAGATAACGTTTATACACTAGAGAACCCTAAGCTAACTTCAGACACGTACATATATGATCGACCTACAATTTGTTTGAGTCTCTTGACCATAATATATCTAACATGACTTGTTTTAATAATTGATACACTTATCATTGTAATTGGTGCAAGAATATGTCTAGGAACACAACATTAGCCATAAATTTTTACACTATTTTTGAAGTGACAGGTTGTAAGTGAAAGAAACAAAAATAAATATTAGAGAGTGAGTCTATATTAAAAGCGATTATCCACCACTTTAAACTTGTAATTTCTACAAATTGAGACAAAGTTGTCTTTAAGAAAGTTGTTAATGCAACCATAGTAGTCTCNATCGCTTGGAAAGCCACAATCCAATATGAATCCTGATAAAACTCTTCTGTACTTAACTATTATAATATTTGACTTTTTTTTTCTTTTGTGAATGCATATATCATATACAAATTTTTCTCCTCTCAACTCAAATCATAGTTTTTACCAATACAAACTTTGGAATCTACAATAAAACAAACATATATAAACTTAATATAATATATGTGTTAGTTTTGTAAAATGCACTTCCTAATCAAGGGATTTTCTTTCTTTTGATTTTGGTTTTGCCCTAGAGAGAGAGAGAGAGAGAGAGAGAGAGAGAGAGAGAGAGAGAGAGAGAGAGAGAGAACATAAATTTTTATTAAATTTGAACTTGACAGGTATCTCTCTAATATGTTGAATCAAATCATTTCATACCCTCTAATTTTTATTTAGGTATAAGATATGTGGCATTTGAAAATCAAATAAATGCTACATCTGGCTAAAAATAGGAGTGAATTGAAGGATTAAATTAGAGGATATCTTTTCCCATCAAATTCACTATGAAGGTTTTTGCGGTATAGAGTATACTTACTAGGCTTCCAATACAAGTATATAGACACCGTACTCTACCTCTCCACTCCTAATAGTAACTGTAGACTTCAATCTTGTTCCTTTGTAGACACTTGATTCTGTAAGTCAATATCTATTGACTGCAATACTAATCTCTCAGTCACTCCAAGGCTTCTTGAAAATGTGATTACGTCTATGTGGTTTGAACAACGCTTCCAACACAATGAAGGTAATCTAATATGTTTCGAACACTCAACCTCTCAGGTATGTTCAATTGGATGGAGTTGAAAGACAAATTTTGCTCTCTCAAGGTTTGCCTTGATGTTTCAAATGATGTCATTCTTCTTACGAAATAAAGGTTGAACTATGGTTTAAATATAAGTAGAGTGTCTAACGGGACTCTATTGAGAGTATATGTCTAAGTTTGCATGATCGAAGCTTGATCTCGCTCAACCAAGTTCTTCATTTTTGCAGGGTAAATAGAAGCTTTAACTTTCAACCCTTATTGCCATAATATACGAAATATAATTTCACAATCCAAATTTTAAAAAAATAATTATAAAAAAAAAGTTGTCACATAATTAGCCAATTCTAAAACTCCTAACTTTCATTCTTGCAAGGGCTCGATTTATTGCTAAAAAATTGTATAGACTGGAAATATGGTTTTTTTTTTTTTCTAAAGAAAAATATACACCCACCGTAACCACTGTAATTGATACAATCTTAATACTGATAATAGTCTCAATAAAAACTGAAACAAATAGTTTTTTTTTTTTTTTTTTTTTTTACAAAATAGAAAATTTAATTTAGTTTAATCTAAATATATATATGTGTGTGAAATTCACTCTTAGAAAAATTTGAGCTTTGATCCTTGCCCCACCACCTCACAAAAACTTTGTACTTGTAGTTGTGTAGTGATCATCACACTAAGGGTGCACGGTAGACATGGTTTTAAAAACTAGACCAGGGACAAAACTGGATTTGCCTCCAATATATTCCCTGTTTAACACAACTTTTGGCTAGTTATTGGGTTTTTCAGGACCGGACTGGTGGCCGTTCCCCATTCAACCAACCGGTCCAGTCTGATTTTTAAAACCATGATGGTGGAAAACCAAAACAATTGTTAATGACCTATAAAAAGTCCCATTGATTGCTAAGAATCTGAAAAGGCTGACAATGTGCTTGTTTGAAATAAAAAATATACCTACCACTGTAATTGAATTATTGATGTAACAATAATAGTCTCAACTGAAAGAGTAGTTTGATGACCTAGACAAAGTGGAAGGAGGAGTTTATTGCCAAAAAAAAAAAAAATAAATAAATAAATAAATAAACCGTAGGATTATTCACCTACCACTGTAATTGAAGCAACCACAATAGTCTCAACCGAAAGAGTAGTTGATGGCCTAGACATAGTTGAAGCCTTGAAAGAGGTCTCAACGATTGCTATAGTCTGTAGGCCTCCTGGTGTATGTCAGGTAGCTCATTTCTCTCCAATATTATAAAGAAACAAAAAAAATTAGTCAAATCCACAAGATTATAAACACCATGAATTCGGTTTAGTTCCCCAATATTTGATACCAAAACTAATGAATATGCATAATCTTTTTTGAAGGACACTGTTTGTATATTTGATATTACCCTTCCCTCATATTATAATGGTGTCCAGTATATGTCAAGTGGTTTCAAAAGTATGTAAATTGCTTAGGTTAGTGGCAAAATTGTGGATAATATTGCTCAATTGTTAGTAATCTTCACCTAGAGAGCTTGCTTAATATCATATCAATGAGTTCACTTTGAGAAGAATTGTTTCAATATTTAAATTTTCATGTTTGTAGCTATTTTGTGTGGACCTGTAAAAAAATCATCATAGCTTGAATGGCTAGTGCAACTAAAATTGGTGTGGGCCAACAACACTTTTTTTTAGTAGTAATGGTTTTGTTCAGCAGAATATGGACTGGTTGGAAGTTGGAACCTATGTGTCTATAAGCATGATGAGCCATCCTCATTCCACAATACACACTGTAAAATATAAGTTCTAATTAAAATTGATATGGATATTACCATCACATTGGAATACTTCGTGGCCCACATATTCTTAAGATTTTGTTAACAGATATTCTTAGCACATTTTTTAGTAAACTATTATAGTAAAATTTTTAATTATTAAAAAAGAAAAAAAAATCAAGTGCATAATGACCAATATTTTCTTTTTACTCGAATAAATAAAGACCAATAATAACATTTAAGATGATGTACCATGTTACCGATACCATATATCATATCCTCAGTAAAGACACAAATTATCTTAATAAATAAATATTAAATGTTTTCATTATTCACTAGACTGCTAATCTATATATTACTAAAAGCTGAAGCGTAGCATTTAATGTTGCTACGCTCACGTTGAGCCACATCAGCCGCCACATCATCATTTTTTGTTTTCAATTTTTCTTATATATATATGTTTTTAACATTTTCTCATTTAAGGTGACTTAATTATTTAAAAATTTAAATATCTTTTAACCATTATTTTTATTATTAATTTTCCAAAACTCTCATTTCCTTTTGCTTCTTCATCTCCCCACTACTTTCTACCTTAATATCATTCTTTCTCTACCCTTTTATCTTCCTTTATTTTGACTCTTCTTATTCTCAATATCTTACTATAAATTTGACATTTTCTTTTTCATTCTATGCATAGTTTTTCCACACAAAAAAGGTTACTTCTCTCTCTCTCTCTCTCTCTCTCTCTCTCTCTCTCTCTCTCTCTCTCACAATTTGTTTTTCCTTCTAAGACTCCTAACTTTCATTCTTGCAAGGGCTCGATTTATTGCTAAAAAATTGTATAGGCTGGAAATATGGGTTTTTTTTTTTTTTTTTTTTCCTAAAGAAAAATATACACCCACCATAACCACTGTAATTGATACAATCTTAATACTGATAATAGTCTCAATAAAAACTGAAACAAATAGTTTTTTTTTTACAAAATAGAAAATTTAATTTAGTTTAATCTATAAATATATGTGTGTGAAATTCCTTCTTAGAAAAATTTGAACTTCAATCCTTGCCCTACCACCTCACAAAAACTTTATACTTGTAGTTGTGCAGTGACCATCACGCTAAGGGTGCACGGTGGACATAGTTTTAAAAACCAGACCAGGGAGAAAATTGGATTTGCCTCCAATTCCCTATTTAACACAACTTTTGACTAGTTATTGGGTTTTTTCAAGACCGAACTGGTGGCCGTTCTCCGTTCAACCAACTGGTCCAATCTGATTTTTAAAACCATGACGGTGGAAAACCAAAACAATTTTTAATGACCTATAAAAAGTCCCATTGATTGCTAAGAATCTGAAAAGGCTGACAATGTGCTTGTTTGAAATAAAAAATATACCTACCGCTGTAATTGAATTATTGATGTAACAAAAATAGTCTCAACTGAATGAGTAGTTTGATGACCTAGACAAAGTGGAAGGAGGAGTTTATTGCCAAAAAATTTTAAAAAAAAAAACCGTAGGATTATTCACCGACCACTGTAATTGAAGCAACCACAATAGTCTCAACCGAAAGAGTAGTTGATGGCCTAGACATAGTTGAAGCCTTGAAGGAGGTCTCAGCAATTGCTATAGTCTGTAGGCCTCCTGGTGTATGTCAGGTAGCTCATTTCTCTCCAATATTATAAAGAAACAAAAAAAAATCAGTCAAATCAGTCATATCAATGAGTTCACTTTGAGAAGAATTGTTTCAATATTTAAATTTTCATGTTTGTAGCTATTTTGTGTGGACCTGTAAAAAAATCATCATAGCTTGAATGGCTAGTGCAACTAAAATTGAAGTTTTGTTAATCCTGCTTCCCTGTTTGATCTTGTGTGGACCAACAACACTTTTTTTTTTAGTAGTAATGGTTTTGTTCAGCAGAATATGGACTGGTTGGAAGTTGGAACCTATGAGTCTAAGCATGATGAGCTATCCTCAATCCACAATACACACCGTAAAATATAAATTCTAATTAAAATTGATATGGATATTACCATCACATTGGAATACTTCATGGCCCACATGTTCTTAAGATTTCTTAGCACATTTTTTTAGTAAACCATTATAGTAAAATTTTTAATTATCAAAAAAGAAAAAAAAATCAAGTGCAATACTTAATGACCAATATTTTCTTTTTACCCAAATAAGTAGAGACTAATAATAACATTTAAGATGACGTACCATGTCACATCCTCAGTAAAGACAGAAATTATCTTAATAAATAAATATTAAATGTTTTCATTATTCCCTGAGACTGCTGGTTTGTTATAAAAGCCAAATAATAGGAGTAAAGCAGCACAAGCACACCTGCTATTGCGTAATCTATTTCTCACTTTGCTCCTTATTTTTGTCATTTGCATTCTATTTCTTTATTGTATTCTCAACTTATAACTTTTAGTCTCCTCCATCATATCAAAAAAAAAAAAAA
>NW_027069754.1:353531-430413 GCF_002906115.3 Quercus suber | reverse complement strand
ACATGTTATTGTTGAATGCTTTCCACCAATGTTAGGCATCTCACATTTGCAATTTAATTGCCACCAAAAGCTGCAGGGCTCTCTCAAATACTATTGCAACATGTCACAATAAACATCAATATCGTTAAATGTCTTGTGGTGTTGGATATCTCATATTCACAACCCTTTTCACGGTTAGGATATGTATGGCTAATTCTTTCCCCATCGAATTGTTCTACACTCAACATCAACGTTGTTGAATGCCGCACAACCTCTTTATCTTCGTGAGAGAAAACCCTTTGTCACCTTACAATATAATTTTCTTTCTTACATTATTCACATCCTACTTCTCTTACTTAGCAGATTATTTTACTATTCAGGGGGAAATACAACGTTAGCATCCAATGGTTGACCTATTTACTTGAGTTCTGAACTCAACTACCCCAACAAACCTAGTTTTTCCTGCCAAGATATCACAACATGACACGTGTACTAGCCACAAAAAGATCCCAAAAAGGTTGAATTGAAGGGTATTATTGAGTAGCAACTATGCCAACTAGCAACAACATGACCCTTTCATAGCCTTAACACGAGGCAAATGCTAATAAATTGATATACATAACTGAGTATAAACCCATTGGATTAAGCTTTTGAGTTAGAATGGTGTTCCAATATATATCAATAGGTTGTTGATGGAACCCTATGTGCTTCTCCCTCTAACAAATTGATATCAGATCTAAGATTCAACTTTTGATTGAACTAGTATCTTGTTCTTAATGCATTTGGTGTATGCTCTATTAAGAGTGTAGGTGGCTCCTGGAGCAAGTTGCTTTTAGTGATTGCTACATTTGGTGCAAACTTTAGCACGAAACTCTAGGATTTGCAAATGAATCACATGCTAGTGGGAGTTAGGTCGATCTGATAAACGCACACACATGAGAGGGAGATTTAGTGCGAGTGCACCTGTGAGAGTGAAATCCTATAATGAGAAAAAAAAAAAAAAAGAATACTATCCACAGTTGGACTTAAAATCCATTGACTTTAAATTTTGGGTTAGAAGATTAAAATGGTGTTATATCAATGGACTCTTGATGGATCCCTAGGCCCTTCTCCTCGTTACAAAAGGGGTGTGATGTAGAACAGACAACACAGGCCTTCCTGGAGCAACAAGGGTGCCGGAAGTCACAGCACAAGATCAAGGGGGTGCCAATAGAGGCCATCGAAGTGATAATATCGGAATTGCATAAAATTTGGCAGGTTGAAGGGAAACGGCATTATGATCCAGACTAGAGGCCTCAAGTGTTGTCTAATTTAGGCAAATTTCTTCGTTATAGCCTCGAAAACAATGTTTTTGCTATTTATAGTAATATTTGTTTTTCCTTAACTTTTAGTTTAAAAGTTAGAATAAGGTGCCGTCTATTTTGGGACATCTCTTAAAGATAGTATTTTTAATTTCCACAATTATTTCAATTTTGCTATTTTTGGCAAAAATCACTATTTGCCACCTAATTACGTGATTAGCACGAATTAGGATTTCTAGGCGTTGCCCTAGCCACCTTAGAGTTTCTCTTACTATTTAAACATATTGTAGCCTTCGGGGAAATTCAATTTTATAGATTTATAAAAATACAAACTTTGTATATTTCTCTTTAGTAGATTCTAGAACCCTATCACTTTGTGGATTCAAGGAACCCCTCGTAGATTTGAAGTTTTCATTCAGAATTTAATGTGTTTAGCTTCTTTTTCTATTAGGAAAGCAACATGTTTGTTTTCTTATAATTTCCGCAATATCAGGGTGTCATATAAAACCTCAGTGAAGGGAATGAAAACTTAATTAGGCAGATGCTAATCAATGGAGGGCCTCTAGGTACGGAAGGTGAAGTTTTTTTGTTTTGTTTTTTTTTTTTTTCGTTTATGATGTCACTAAGAGAACCTTTTACAATTTTGTTACTTGTATGATACTTGTGTTATAATTTTGAAACATCGATATCTTTGTTGTGATAATAGTTTCACATTGACCGGGACTAGGTCATTTTTACAATTTATATAGATTGGTTTAATGATAGTGCTTTATTTTCTTTATTGATCTCATTTACCATCATTATTATTTGCTGAAAGCCTTTTTTTTTTTTAAATTAAAAAAAAAAAAACCAATACTCAGCATTCTAGAGACAATAATATACATAAGTATCCACAAAGAATGCAATTAGTATATATTAACTGAGTGATTATTGGAGACGGCCCGTATGAGTACTTGGAAAAGGGATAATGGTAATTTTACATGTAGGTTTAGAGTTCAACTAGAGAAATAGATAGAGCAAAAACTTTTGGATGTGGTTTAAAGCATCTTCCAAAATAGAATCCAAATTCAAATAGTTGAAAAGATAGTATATTGCCACTGCTGAGACGCATGGTTTAATGGTGAGTGGAAAATTGTAAGAAAGTAGATGTTTGATGTTAGGGGCAAGAAAGGAAGAGAAATCCACTCAGAGTTGAAGTGCTAACCAGGAGACAGAAGATCCTGATTGGCATGCAGTTCAACTCTCGCTTTGGATATTCCATTTGTTCTCAAATTTTGTGTGAAGCTACTCCTAACCGCCATGTACATGAGAAGCCTCTATTGATCACTCTTAAGCTTAATTGAAAGAGTCACACGAGCTTGTATTTATTAAGCACATGCCTTGAGTTAGTTCAAGAAATTAGTTAGGGTTAATGCACGTGTAATACAATAAACACATGTATATAATTTAAAGCACAAGTCCAATTAGTGAGCCAATAAGAAAGAACCATGTGTAGCTAATAAGAATGAGGCATTAGTTTTATAAATAGATGGTGCAATTATAAATTGGAGGGAAAAAATTTTGAGAAGTAAATTGGAGGGAAAATTAATCAAGTTGTTGCTTAATTTCTTATTTCTCTTTCTTTAGAGATGAAGACTTCCTTGAAGTAGACTCATTCTTGGAGGTGGTGACTCTCAAAGTACTCACACTTTATGCAAACCAATACAAATTTCATGCAACCCATTGAACACCTGAAACCCTAAAACAATTCTAAACACCAACATAATCATGCATGAAAGGCCTTAAAACACCAAATCCTAAACATACACACCCCAAGAACTCAATTGACACGTCAAAAAACCCTAACTTACCCTAACTCAAGTTCCTTACATTTGATTAATGCATGAAAGTAAATTACATATTTTATCGGAATTTATTTTTAATTCCACATGTTATTATTAAAGTACTAAACTGGTGCACATGTTTATGTTTCAGAGCCATCGTAAAGCTTAAGGACTGAGGAACAAGCGATTGGCACATTATGATGACTTGGCACATTTGGAAGGTATAGGATTATTGGGAAGCTATTGAGACAGCAAAAGATGCTGCAGTAGAGTTAGATGCATGAGAGAAAAATGGTTGGAAGTGGTAAACCAAAAGTTGCCTCTTGATATTTCATAACAGTTTGTGTCTTTTGTTTTTCCATAATTGCTTGTGCCTATTGTTATTCCATAACGTTTGTGTCTTTTGAGTTTTCTACATTTTAGAATTTTCTATTATGAAATAAAGAGTCATAACAATAATGACAGCTTTTTTAACTTCACCCTATAAAAGGGGATAGATGAATGATGTGAAAGTGTGTGAGAGAAAAAGTTGTAGTGAGTTCTCAAGGTAGTAGCCTAATCTCTTTGTTTGTGAGTTTGAAGTACCCTAATAAAATTTTCATTCCTCTCTTTCTTGTGAGTACTTTGTTGAATTTTAAGTGAAGGCTTTATAAAGCCAACAAAGTGGAATCAGAGCCAAGTTCTTAGTGCCTAGAGTCTTCATCTACACCATTAGTGAAGATGTCTTCTAATATGGTGCAACCACAAATTCTTAAATTGATGAAAGAAAATTATGAGAGCTGGCAGATTCAAATGAAAGCATTGTTTGGATCACAAGAGTTGTGGGAGCTCGTCATTGATGGGCATGTAGAACCCACAGGTGAGCAAAAAGCCACCTACAACGCAGAGCAAAAAAATTTGCTCAAGGATCAGAGGAAGAAAGACAAGAAGGCATTGTTTCTACTCTATCAAGGGATGGATGAGTCAACTTTTGAGAAAATTGCCAAAGCAAAGTCAAGTAAAGAAGCATGGGAGATTCTTGGCATTTTTGTCAAGGGTGTCGATCATGTGAAAAGAGTTTGTTCGCAAACTCTTTGTGCCCA
The DNA here is from genome assembly GCF_002906115.3 of Quercus suber. Taxonomy (NCBI): domain Eukaryota; kingdom Viridiplantae; phylum Streptophyta; class Magnoliopsida; order Fagales; family Fagaceae; genus Quercus; species Quercus suber. The sequence continues at coordinate 426,228 of NW_027069754.1, read as the reverse complement.
GTTTGAAGTTGCTCACATGAAAGATGGTGAAACTATTTCTGATTATTTTTCACAATTACTTGTAATTGTTAATCGTTTAAAAAGTAATAGAGAGAGTATTGAAGATGTTCATGTGGTGGAGAAAATATTAAGATCTCTTGCAAATAAATTTGAGCATATCGTGGTGGCTATTGAAGAGTCCAAAGATTTGGAGACTCTCTCAATTGATGAATTAATGGGATCTCTTCAAGTGTATGAGCAGCGTATGGAAAAGAATTCTAGCTCTGTTGTCATTGAACAAGCATTAAAGTTAAAATTGACTCTAAGAGAGGAGAAGCTTAATGGCTTCCATGGAGGATATACCAATAGCAACCGTGGCAAGGGTCGTGGAAGATGAATATTTAGAGGCAGATTTGCTCGCGGACGTAGAGGTAATGAAATGTCCAATGTTTCAATTGCAACAAATTTGGACATTATGCATCAGACTGCTGGTACAATAAATTTGAGGACACAATGAACAATCTAATCTTGTTGAGGCATCAAATGTTGAAAAAGAAGAATGTACACTTCTTTTTGAACAAGAAGAGGCAAATAATTCGCAAGAGATGTGGTATCTTGATTTTGGAGCTAGCAACCACATGAGTGGAAAAAAGGAACTCTTTGTTGAGCTTGTTGAAGGTGTTCAAGGCGATGTCCATTTGGGAGACTCATCCAAATTGCCCATAAAAGGTAAAGGAAAAATTAGAATATGTCAAAGGAATGTTGTTTTGCAATGTATCTCCAATGTGTACTATGTGCCCAACATGAAAATCAATATTCTTAGTATTGGGCAACTCTTAGAAAAGGGGTATATTATACACATGGAGAAACTCTCTCTTGTTTTGAAGGATGCTGAAGGAAGGCTTGTTGCAAAAGTTCAAATGGGTCACAATCGTATGTTTCCACTCCATCTTAACTCAACAATGGATAAATGTTTCCATGGGCTTGTAAAAAATGAGACATGGAAGTGGCATCTTTGCCTTGGGCATCTCAATTTTAGTGGGCTTAAACTATTATCTACATCAAGCATGGTGCATGGATTGCCTAGTATTGAAAAATCAGAATATGTACAAGAGGTATGCACTCTTGGCAAGCAACAAAGAAGTCCTTTTCCAAGTTGGAGATCTTGATTTTGGAGCTAGCAACCACATGAGTGGAAAAAAGGAGCTCTTTTTTGAGCTTGTTGAAGGTGTTCAAGGCGATGTCCATTTGGGAGACTCATCCAAATTGCCCATAAAAGGTAAAGGAAAAATTAGAATATGTCAAAGGAATGTTGTTTTGCAATGTATCTCCAATGTGTACTATATGCCCAACATGAAAATCAATATTCTTAGTATTGGGCAACTCCTAGAAAAGGGGTATATTATAAACATGGAGAAACTCTCTCTTGTTTTGAAGGATGCTGAAGGAAGGCTTGTTGCAAAAGTTCAAATGGGTTACAATCGTATGTTTCCACTCCATCTTAACTCAACAATAGATAAATGTTTCCATGGGCTTGTAAAAAATGAGTCATGGAAGTGGCATCTTTGCCTTGGGCATCTCAATTTTAGTGGGCTTAAACTATTATCTACATCAAGCATGGTGCATGGATTGCCTAGTATTGAAAAACCAGAATATGTACAAGAGGTATGCACTCTTGGCAAGCAACAAAGAAGTCCTTTTCCAAGTTGGAGATCATGGAGAGCACCTAACCCATTAGAGCTAGTGCACACGGATATTTGCGGTCCATTTGATCCAATTCCTGTTGGAGGTAACAAATATTTCATCTCCTTTATTGATGAGTTCAGCTGAAAATTATGGGTTTATGTCAAGGGAAAATCTGCAGCTTTCAATATATTCAAAAGTTTCAAGGCACATGTTGAAGTGAAAAGTGGTTGTAAGATCAAAATACTTAGATCTGACAGAGGTGGTGAGTACACCTCAAATGAATTTCAAGATTATTGCAGGAAAAATAGCATCAAGCAACAGTTTAGAACTGCATACACACCACAGCAAAATGGCATTGTAGAGAGAAAAAATCGAACGATCCTTGATATGACAAGGACCATACTTAAAGAAAAATGTTTGCCAAAGAATTTCTGGGTAGAAGCAGTGGCATGTACAACCTATTTACTCAATCGATGCCCTTCAAAAAGTTTCGAGAATATGACACCCCAAGAGGTGTGGAGTGGCTACAAACCAAGTGTGTCACACTTAAGAATTTTTGGGTGTATTGCATATGCTCAAGTGCTTGAGACTAAGAAAAAGAAGTTGGATAATCGTGGGAAGAAGTGCATCTTCATTGGGTATAGTGAGGAGTCAAAAGCTTACAAACTCTACAATCCACTTACCAACAAAGTAGTGGTGAGTAGAGATGTCATTTTCAGTGAAGAGTAGTCATGGGGATGGAATGATGACATCACAAGTAAAGAGAAGCCACTTGAGTTAGAAGGGCAAGAAGAAGATGTGAATTATGAAGGTTTAGAGAAACCTTCCTCAACACCCCACCGCTATGCATCATCAACAGGCACTTCATCAATCCAAAGCCCAAGTAGCATTTCTCCATCTCCAACACTAATCAAAATGAGAGGCCTAGAAGATATCTATGCACAAACTGAAGAGACAAATCTCTTTTGTTTGTATGTGGACTATGATCCTTTTACTTTCAAAGAAGCTGTGGAAGAGAATTGTTGGAGGAATGCCATGCAAGAAGAAATTTATGCCATTGAGAAAAACAACACATGGGAATTGACTACACTTCCTCCAGGTCAAAGAACCATTGGTGTGAAATGGGTGTATAAGATTAAGCACATAGTTGATGGGAAAATTGAGCGCTATAAGGCAAGACCTGTAGCTAAAGGTTACAAGCAAAAGTATGGGATAGACTATGAAGAAGTCTTTGCTCCAATAGCAGGACTTGACACAGTGAGGATGTTGATTTCTTTTGTAGCACATCATAGTTGGAAAATATACCAACTAGATGTCAAATTTGACATTCTTAAATGGCATACTTGAAGAAGAGGTGTATGTAGAGCAGCCTGAAGGTTTTGTGGTTGAAGGAGAAGAAGACAAGGTTTATCGTTTGAAGAAAGCTTTATATGGGCTAAAGCAAGCTCCTCGAGCTTGGAATTCTCGTATTGACAGCTATTTTCAAGGAAGTGGTTTTGTCAAATGTCCTTATGAACATGTAGTCTACATCAAGAAGAATGCCCATGGTGAAATTCTTATAGCTTGCTTTTATGTTAATGATTTGTTATTCACAGGAAATAGTTAGCAAATGTGCCATGAGTTTAAACAAGCTATGTTTAAGGAGTTCAAGATGACCGACTCTAGACTTATGTCATTTTTCCTTGGGATTGAGGTACAACAGCAACCAGATGGCATTTTCATATGTTAGAAAAAAATATGCAAAGGAATTGCTTGACAAATTTAATATGAAAAATTGCAATGCTATCAATACACCTGTTGCAGTGGATCTAAAATTAACAAGAGAAGGAGAAGGGAAAATTATAGATCCAACTCTATTTAGGAGTTTGATTGGAAGTTTAAGGTACCTCTCAATCACAAGGCTAGACATTGTTTATAGTGTTGGTCTTTTGAGTAGATATATGGAGAAACCAAATGAATCTCACTGGCTTGTAGCAAAGAAGATCCTAAGATATATAAAAGGTACCATGGATTTTGGTCTTCTATATTCATATAATAATGATGCCGCATTATATGGATATTCAAATAGTGATTGGGGAGGTGATCAAGATGAAAGGAAAAGCACTACTGGATATGTTTTCTATCTTGGATCAACAAATTTCACTTGAATGTCCAAAAAGCAGAGTATTGTAGTTTTGTCAACATGTGTAGCTGAATATGTGGCAACATCCTTTTCTGTTTGTGAAGCAATATGGTTGAAGAATTTATTAAAAGAATTTGATCATCCACAAGAAGAATCCATAATTATTTATGTGGATAACAAGTCTACCATAGAACTTTCTAAAAATCCAAATCAACATGGAAGGAGCAAACACATTGACATGAAGTATCATTTCTTGAGAGATTATGTGAAACAGAAAGTTGTGAAGCTCCAATATTGCAATACAAAAGAGAAAGTAGCTGACATTTTTACCAAAACCTTAACAGTTGATAGATTCAGAAGATTGAGGACAATGCTTGGTTTGAAGATGCTTTTGGTTTAAGGGGGAGTGTTGGAAGTGGTAAACCAAAAGGTGCCTCTTGATATTTCATAACAGTTTATGTGATTTGTTTTCCCATAACTTTTTGTGTCTTTTGTTTTTCCATAACTGCTTGTGTCTATTGTCATTCCATAACGTTTCTGTCTTTGAGTCTTCCACATTCTAGAATTTTCTGTTATGAAACAAAGAGTCATGACAATAATGACAGCTATTGTAACTTCACCCTATAAAATGGGATAGATGTATGATATGAAAGTATGAGAGAAAAAGTTGTGGTGAGCTCTCAAGGCAATAGCCTAACCTCTTAGTTTGTGAGTTTGATATACTCTAATAAAATTTTCATTCCTCTCTTTCCTGTGAGTACTTTGTTGAATTTTAAGTCAGGCTTTATAAAGCCAACAAAAACTAGGCTCTCAAAAATAATATTGAGATGGAAGCAAGTGATTATAAAGGAGCAAGACAGGAATGCTTATATCTCACAAAGCCATACACCCACTCAAGGTAAAACTCAAAGAAGTTAACTAAAAAGAGATCAACATCCAATTATGGATTGCGCTAGTCCTTGCTCGACAGAATTCAAGATTTTGGGAAGATGCATGAGAACACTAGTGGGCATATGGCTACCATTGCCTCTTGCTTCAAGATTGTGAAGGAGGGCTAAGAGGATTGTTAGTATCTAAATTTCAATTTTTAATTGTAAATGTGTGGATTTAAATTTGTAATAGGCTGGTGAGGTTAAGTAAAAAATTGAAGATACCGCTTTTCTGTTAAAATTTAAAAAAAAAAAAAAAAAATTTAAAAAAAAAGTAAAAAATTGAAGTTGGAATCTGCAAAATTACAATCGTACGAATTTGCATGTCATGCAAAAAGAGACGAAATCAGAAGTTTAAAAATCAGTTACAGAAACCTTGGCCCCTCACTCACATCTCTCTTGGTTATGCAAATTTGACAGAACTTAAGAGAATTCTATTATGAGTTTCTCTGTTATTCCAGACTTTTTGCCTCACTATATATTTCTCATTTCTCATGAATTTCAGGATTCAATTCCCATATTGAAGAGCTAGAAAGAACCCTAAATCCCTAAAGCTAAAACCCTCTCATTCTCTCTACCTTCTTCCTCTCCAATTGTCCAATCACTTTGAGAGGAGACTAAAACCACTACACATATCAAAACCTTCAGAGTTATTGAGAGATTGTTTGCTGGTACTGGGAATCATTGGAGAACAACAATGCCAAATCTCCAAGAGGTCTTGGAGTGATCAAGGAGGCTTGATCATGCAGTTGGTGGCTCAACTTGTGGATCTAATGATAATCAATGAGAAATGATTCAAGGAATCGATTGCTAGTAAGAGCTGGAGACTCAAGAACATAGTCATTCCTCAGCTTGAAGGGATTTTGTAAGTGATATGTATTGCAAATATTCTTAATTAGTGGATCGTTTAGAGCTATAGGCCCCCAAGAGTTCGTTTCACTCAGTTCTCGGGAATTTTTCTTTGTATATACTTTGGTGTTCCTGTGGGAGCTTGATTTTTTTTTTTTTTGGGGGGNTGGGGGGTGAGGAATTGTTGTTGTTGCTTATCTATCCACGAATATGTCAATTAGTTAATAACATTCACATAAGTCGGAAAATTAGGGTCTAAACATGTAACTCTCAAGGAGGATGAAGTATATAATAAGTTTTGGAAAATAGATTGATTCACTCAACAAGCGCAACTTATAGCATGAGCATCCAAAGGACTGCAAATATGTCAATGATTTAGGTGCTCACGGAAACTGTGGTGAATTCACTATAGAGGTGTATTCTGTGTATTAGCTTGTTTTATTTGAGTTCATTCCCCCACCCCATTTTTAAAATATTTTTTAGAAACCATTAATGGTGTTTCTAGTAAAATTGAAATATATGGGATGTTTCAAGTTTATATTGTAGAGGCTTTTGGGATAATAAAAAAAAATTCCTCCAAAAACCTTTGGAATAGGTCCAATATGAGAGAAACCCCCCCCCCCCCCCCCCCCCCCCAAAAAAAAAAAAAAATCAAGCTCCCACAGGAACACCAAAGTATATACAAAGAAAAATTCCCGAGAACTGAGTGAAACGAACTCTTGGGGGCCTATAGCTCTAAACGATCCACTAATTAAGAATATTTGCAATACATATCACTTACAAAATCCCTTCAAGATGAGGAATGACTATGTTCTTGAGTCTCCAGCTCTTACTAGCAATCGATTCCTTGAATCATTTCTCATTGATTATCATTAGATCCACAAGTTGAGCCACCAACTGCATGATCAAGTCTCCTTGATCACTCCAAGACCTCTTGGAGATATGGCATTGTTGTTCTCCAATGACTCTCAGTACCAGCAAACAAACTCTCAATAACTCTGAAGGTTTTGATGTGTGTAGTGGTTTTAGTCTCCTCTCAAAGTGATTGGACAATTGGAGGGGAAGAAGGTAGAGAGAATGAGAGGGTTTTAGCTTTAGGGATTTAGGGTTCTTTCTAGCTCTTCAATATGGGAATTGAATCCTGAAATTCATGAGAAATGAGAAATATATAGTGAGGCAAAAAGTCTGGAACAACAGAGAAACTCATAATAGAATTCTCTTTTAAGTTCTGTCAAATTTGCATAACCAAGAGAGATGTGAGTGAGGGGCAAGGTTTCTGTAACTGATTTTTAAACTTCTGATTTCGTCTCTTTTTGCCTGACATGCAAATTCGTACGATTGAAATTTTGCAGATTCCAACTTCAATTTTTTACTTTTTTTTTTTTATTTTTTTATTTTTTTTTTTATATAACAGAAAAGCGGTATCTTCAATTTTTTACTTAACCTCACCAGCCTATTACAAATTTAAATCCACACATTTACAATTAATTATTTAAATTTAAATACATCCAAATTTGTCATGGAATTTGCCAACACACTAAAGATACTAACAATCCTCTTAGCCCTCCTTTACAATCTTGAAGCAAGAGGCAATGGTAACCATATGCCCGCTAGTCTCCTCATGCATCTTTCCAAAGTCTTGAATTATGTCGAGCAAGGACTAGCACAGTCCATAATTGGATGTTGATCGCTTTTTAGTTAACTTCTTTGAGTTTTACCTTGAGTGGGTGTATGGCTTTGTGAGATATAAGCATTCTTGTCTTGCTCCTTTATACCATATCACTTGCTTCCATCTCAATATTATTTTTGAGAGCCTAGTTTTTGTTGGCTTTATAAAGCCTGACTTAAAATTCAACAAAGTACTCACAAAAAAGAGAGGAATGAAAATTTTATTAGAATATATCAAACTCACAAACAAAGAGATTATGCTACTGCCTTGAGAGCTCACTTCATCCTTTTCTCTCACACACTTTCACATCATACATCTATCCCATTTTATAGGGTGAAGTTACAAGAGCAAACATTATTATCATGACTCTTTGTTTCATAACATAAAATTCTTGAATGTGGAAAACTCAAAGACACAAACGTTATGGAATGACAATAAACACAAGCAATTATGGAAAAACAAAAGACACAAAAAGTTATGTAAAAACAAATGACACAAACTATTATGAAATATCAAGAGGCACCTTTTGGTTTACCACTTCCAACACTCCCCCTTAAACCAAAAGCATCTTCAAACCAAGCATTGTCGTCAATCTTCTGAATCTATCAACTAGTAAGGCCTTGGTAAAAATGTCTGCTACTTGCTCTTTTGTATTGCAATATTGGAGCTTCACAACTTTCTGTTTCACATAATCTCTCAAGAAATGATACTTCATGTCAATATGTTTGCTCCTTCCATGTTGAACTGGATTTTTAGAAAGTTCTATGGCAGACTTGTTATCCACATAAATAATTATGGATTCTTCTTATGGATGATCAAATTCTTTTAATAAATTCTTCAACCATATTGCTTCACAAACAGAAGAGGATGCTGTCACATATTCAGCTACACATGTTGACAAAACTACAATACTCTGCTTTTTGGACATCCAAGTGAAATTTGTTGATCCAAGATAGAAAACATATCTAGTAGTGCTTTTCCTTTCATCTTGATCACCTCCCCAATCACTATCTAAATATCCATATAATGCGGCATCATTATTATATGAATATAAAAGACCAAAATCCATGGTACCTTTTATATATCTTAGGATCTTCTTTGCTACAAGCCAGTGAGATTCCTTTGGTTTCTCCATATATCTACTCAAAAGACCAACATTATAAACAATGTATGGCCTTGTGATTAAGAGATACCTTAAACTTCCAATCAAACTCCTAAACAGAGTTGGATCTATAATTTTCCCTTCTCCTTCTCTTGTCAATTTTAGATCCACTACAACAGGTGTATTAATAGCATTGCAATTTTTCATATTAAATTTGTCAAGCAATTCCTTTGCATATTTTTTCTAACATATGAAAATGCCATCTGGTTGTTGCTGTACCTTAATCCCAAATGAAATAAGTCCAGAGTTGGTCATCTCGAACTCCTTAAATATAGCTTGTTTAAACTCATGGAACATTTGCTAACTGTTTCCTGTGAATAACAAATCATCAACATAAAGGCAAGCTATAAGAATTTCACCATGGGCATTCTTTTTGATGTAGACTGAATGCTCATAAGGACATTTGACAAAACCACTTCCTTGAAAATAGCTATCAATACGAGAATTCCAAGCTCAAGGAGTTTGCTTTAGTCCACATAAAGCTTTCTTCAAACGATAAACCTTGTCTTCTTCTTTTTCAACCACAAAACCTTCAGGCTGCTCTACATACACCTCTTCTTCAAGTATGCCATTTAAGAATGCCAATTTGACATCTAGTTGGTATATTTTCCAACTATGATGTGCTGCAAGAGAAATCAACATCCTCATTGTGTCAAGTTTTGCTACTGGAGCAAAGACTTCTTCATAGTCTACCCCATACTTTTGCTTGTAACCTTTAGCCACAAGTCTTGCCTTATAGCACTCAATTCTCTCATCAGCTGTGTGCTTAATCTTATACACTCATTTCACACCAATGGTTCTTTGACCTGGAGGAAGTGTAGTCAATTCCCATGTGTTGTTTTTCTCAATGGCATAAATTTCTTCTTGCATGTCATTCCTCCAACAATTCTCTTTCACAGCTTCTTTGAAAGTAAAAGGCTTATGTCCACATACAAACAAAAGAGATTTGTCTCTTTAGTTTGTGCATAGATATCTTCTAGGCCTCTCATTTTGATTGGTGTTGGAGATGGAGAAATGCTACCTGGGCTTCGGATTGATGAAGTGCCTGTTGATGATGCATAGTGGTGGGTGTTGTGGAAGGTTTCTCTAAACCTTCATAATTCACATCTTCTTCTTGCCCTTCTAACTCAAGTGGCTTCTCTTTACTTGTGATGTCATCATTCCATCCCCATGACTACTCTTCACTGAAAATGACATCTCTACTCACCACTACTTTGTTGGTAAGTGGATTGTAGAGTTTGTAAGCTTTTGACTCCTCACCATAGCCAATGAAGATGCACTTCTCCCCACAATCATCCAACTTCTTTCTCTTAGTCTCAAGCACTTGAGCATATACAATACACCCAAAAATTCTTAAGTGTGACACACTTGGTTTGTAGCCACTCCACACCTCTTGGGGTGTCATTCTCGACACCTTTTGAAGGGCATCAATTGAGTAAATAGGTTGTACATGCCACTGCTTCTACCCATAAATTCTTTGGCAAACATTTTTCTTTAAGTATGGTCCTTGTCATATCAAGGATCATTTGATTTTTTCTCTCTACAATGCCATTTTGCTGTGGTGTGCATGCAATTGTAAATTGTTGCTTGATGCTATTTTTCTTGTAATAATCTCGAAATCCATTTGAGGTGTACTCACCACCTCTGTTAGATCTAAGTATTTTGATTTTACAACCAGTTTTCACTTCAACATGTGCCTTGAAACTTTTGAATATGGTGAAAGCTGCAGATTTTCCTTTGATAAGATAAACTCATAATTTTCATCTGAAATCATCAATAAAGGAGATGAAATATTTGTTACCTCCGACAGAAATTGGATCAAATGGACCGCAAATATCCGTGTGCACTAGCTCTAATGGGTTAGGTGCTCTCCATGATCTCCAACTTGGAAAAGGACTTCTTTGTTGCTTGCCAAGAGAGCACCACATACATAATCTAGTTTTTCAATACTAGGCAATCCATGCACCATGCTTGATGTAGATTATAGTTTAAGCCCACTGAAATTGAGATGCCCAAGGCAAAGATGCCACTTCCATGACTCATTTTTTACAAGCCCATGGAAACATTTCTCCATTGTTGAGTTAAGATGGAGTGGAAACATACAATTGTGACCCATTTGAACTTTTGCAACAAGCCTTCCTTCAACATCCTTCAAAACAAGAGAGAGTTTCTCCATGTGTATAATATACCCCTTCTCTAGGAGTTGGCCAAGACTAAGAATATTGATTTTCATGTTGGGCACATAGTACACATTGGAGATACATTGCAAAACAACATTCCTTTGACATATTCTAATTTTTCCTTTACCTTTTATGGGCAATTTGGATGAGTCTTCCAAATGGACATTGCCTTGAACACCTTCAACAAGCTCAACAAAGAGCTCCTTTTTTGCACTCATGTGATTGCTAGCTCCAAAATCAAGATACCACACCTCTTGCGAATTATTTGCCTCTTCTTGTTCAAAAAGAAGTGTACATTCTTCTTTTTCAACATTTGATGCCTCAACAAGATTAGATTGTTCATTGTGCTCCTCAGATTTATTGTACCAACAATTTGATGCGTAATGTCCAAATTTCTTGCAATTGAAACATTGGACATTTCATTACCTTTACGTCTGCGAGCAAATCTGCCTCTAAATATTCCTCTTCCACAACCCTTGCCACGGTTGCTATTGGTATATCCTCCATGGAAACCATTAAGCTTCTCCTCTCTTAGAGTCAATTTTGACTCTAATGCTTGCTCAATGACAACAAAGCTGGAAATCTTTTCCATATGCTGCTCATGCACTTGAAGAGATCCCATTAATTCATCAATTGAGAGAGTCTCCAAATCTTTGGACTCTTCAATAGCCACCACGATATGCTCAAATTTATTTGCAAGAGATCTTAATATTTTCTCCACCACATGAACATCTTCAATACTCTCTCCATTACTTTTTAAACAATTAGTAATTACAAGTAATTGTGAAAAATAATCAGAAATAGTTTCACCATCTTTCATGTGAGCAACTTCAAACTCAGCATGAAGAGTTTGCGAACGAACTCTTTTCACATGATCGACACCCTTGAAAAAAATGCCAAGAATCTCCCATGCTTCTTTACTCGACTCTGCTTTGGCAATTTTCTCAAAAGTTGACTCATCCATCCCTTGATAGAGTAGAAACAATGCCTTCTTGTCTTTCTTCCTTTGATCCTTGAGCAATTTTTTTGCTCTGCGTTGTAGGTGGCTTTTTGCTCACCTGTGGGTTCTACAAGCCCATTAGTGACGAGCTCCCATAGCTCTTGTGATCCAAACAACGCTTTCATTTTAATCTGCCAACTCTCATAATTTTCTTTCGTCAATTTAAGAATTTGTGGTTGCACCATATTAGAAGACATCTTCACTAATGGTGTAGACAAAGACTCTAGGCTCTAAGAACTTGGCTCTGATACCACTTTGTTGGCTTTATAAAGCCTTGACTTAAAATTCAACAAGGTACTCACAAGAAAGAGAGGAATGAAAATTTTATTAGGGTACTTCCAACTCATAAACAAAGAGATTAGGCTACTACCTTGAGAGCTAACTACAGCTTTTTCTCTTACACACTTTCACATCATTCATCTATCCCCTTTTATAGGGTGAAGTTACACAAGCTATCATTATTGTTATGACTCTTTATTTCATAACAGAAAATTCTAAAATGTGGAAGACTCAAAGACACAAACGTTATGAAATAACAGTAGACACAAGCAATTATGGAAAAACAAAAGACATAAACTGTTATGAAATATCAAGAGGCACCTTTTGGTTTACCACTTCCAACCATTTTTCTCTCATGCATCTAACTCTACTGCAGCGTCTTTTGCTGTCTCAATAGCTTCCCAATAATCCTATACCTTCCAAATGTGCTAAGTCTCATAATGTGCCAATCGCTTGTTCCTCAGTCCTTAAGCTTTACGATGGCTCTGATATATAAACACGTGCACCAGTTTAGTACTTTAATAACAACATGTGGAATTAAAAATAAATTCCAAAAAATATGTAATTTACTTTCATGCATTCATCAAATGTAAGGAACTTGAGTTAGGGTAAGTTAGGGTTTTTTGATGTGTCAATTGAGTTCTTAGGGTGTGTATGTTTAGGGTTTGGTGTTTTAAGGCCTTTCATGCATGATTGTGTTGGTGTTTAGAATTGTTTTAGGGTTTCAGGTGTTCAATGGGTTGCATGGAAATTTGTATTGGTTTGCATAAAGTGTGAGTACTTTGAGAGTCACCACCTCCAAGAATGAGTCTACTTCAAGGAAGTCTTCATCTCTAAAGAAAGAGAAAGACTAAAGAGAAATAAGAAATTAAGCAACAACTTGATTAATTTTCCCTCCAATTTACTTCTCAAAATTTTTTTCCTCCAATTTATAATTGCACCATCTATTTATAAAACTAATGCCTCATTCTTATTAGCTACACATGGTTCTTTCTTATTGGCTCACTAATTGGACTTGTGCTTTAAATAATATACATGTGTTTATTGTATTACACGTGCATTAACCCTAACTAATTTCTTGAACTAACTCAAGGCATGTGCTTAATATATACAAGCTCGCGTGACTCTTTCAATTAAGCTTAAGAGTCATCAATAGAGGCTTCTCATGTACATGGCGGTTAGGAGTAGCTTCACACAAAATTTGAGAACAAATGGAATATCCAAAGCCAGAGTTGAACTGCATGCCAATCAGGATCTTCTGTCTCCTGGTTAGCACTTCAACTCTGAGTTGATTTTTCTTCTTTTCTTGCCCCTAACATCAAACATCTACTTTCTTACAATCTTTCACTCGCCATTGAACTATGCGTCTCAGCAGTGGCAATATACTATCTTTTCGACTATTTGAATTTGGATTCTATTTTGGAAGATGCTTTAAACCACATCCAAAAGTTTTTGCTCTATCTATTTCTCTAGTTGAACTCTAAACCTACATCTAAAATTACCATTATCTCTTTTCCAAGTACTCATACGGGCCATCTCCAATAATCACTCAGTTAATATGTACTAATTGCATTCTTTGTGGATGCTTATGTATATTATTGTCTCTAGAATGCTGAGTATTGGTTTTTTTTTTTTAATTAAAAAAAAAGGCTTTCAGCAAATAATAATGATGGTAAATGAGATCAATAAAGAAAATAAAGCACTATCATTAAACCAATCTATATAAATTGTAAAGATGACCTAGTCGCGGTCAATGTGAAACTATTATCACAACAAAGATATCAATGTTTCAAAATTATAACACAAGTATCATACAAGTAACAAAATTGTAAAAGGTTCTCTTAGTGACATTATAAACGAAAAAAAAAAAAAAAAAAAAATTCACCTTCCGTACCTAGAGGCCCTCCATTGATTAGCATCTGCCTAGTTAAGTTTTCATTCCCATCATTGAGGTTTTATATGACACCCTGATATTTTGGAAGTTATAAGAAAACAAACACGTTGCTTTCCTAATGGAAAAAGAAGCTAAACACATTAAATTCTAAATGAAAACCTCAAATCCATGAGGGGTTCCTTGAATTCACAAAGTGATAGGGTTCTGGAATCCACCAGAGAGAAATATATAAAGTCTGTATTTTTATAAATCTGTAAAACTGAATTTTCCTGGAGGCTACAATATGTTTAAATAGTAAGAGAAACCCTAAGGTGGCTAGGGCAACGCCTAAAAATCCTAATTCATGCTAATCACGTAATTATGTGGCAAATAGTGATTTTTGCCAAAAATAGCAAAATTGAAATAATTGTGGAAATTAAAAATACTATCTCTAATAGACGTCCCAAAATAGACAGCACCTTGTTCTAACTTTTAAACTAAAAGTTAAGGAAAAACAAATATTACGATAAATAGCAAAAACACTGTTTTCGGAGCCATAACGAAGAAATTTGCCTAAATTAGACAACACTTGAGGCCTCCAGTTTGGATCATAATGTCGTTTCCTTTCAACCTTCCAAATTTCATGTAATTTCGATATTATCACCTCGATGGCCTCTATTGGTAACCCCCTTGATCTTGCGCTATGACTTCCGGCACCCTTGCTACTCCAGGAAGGCTTATGATGTCTGTTCTACATCACACCCCTTCTGTAATGAGGAGAAGGGCCTAGGGATCCATCAAGAGTCCATTGATATAACACCATTTTAATCCTCTAACCCAAAATTTAAAGTCAATGGATTTTAAGTCCAACTGTGGATATTATTCTTTTTTTTTTTTTTTTTCTCATTATAAGATTTCACTCTCACACGTGCACCCACACTAAATCCCCCTCTCATGTGTGTGCATTTATCAGATCGACCTAACTCCCACTAGCATGTGATTCATTTGCAAATCCTAGGGTTTCGTTCATGCTAAAGTTTGCACCAAATGTAGCAATCACTAAATGCAACTTGCTCCAAGAGCCACCCACACTCTTAATAGAGCATACACCAAATGCATTAAGAACAAGATACTAGTTCAATCAAAAGTTGAATCTTAGATCTGATATCAATTTGTTAGAGGGAGAAGCACATAGGGTTCCATCAACAGCCTATTGATATATATTGGAACACCACTCTAGCTCAAAAGCTTACTCCAACGGGTTTATACTCAGTTATGTATATCAATTTATTAGCATTTGCCTCGCGATAAGGCAATGAAAGGGTCATGTTGTTGCTAGTTGGCATAGTTGCTACTCAATAATACCCTTCAATTCAACCTTTTTGGGGTCTTTTTGTGGCTAGTACACGTGTAATGTTGTGATATGTTGGCAGGTAAAACTAGGTTTGTTGGGGTAGTTGAGTTCAGAACTCAAGCAAATAGGTCAACCATTGGATGCTAACGTTGTATTTCCCCCTAAATAGTAAAATAATCTGCAAAGTAAGAGAAGTAGGATGTGAATAATGTAAGAAAGAAAATTATATTGTAAGGATTATATTGTAAGGTGACAAAGGGTTTTCTCTCACGAAGATAAAGAGGTTGCGTGGCATTCAACAACGTTGATGTTGAGTGTAGAACAATTCGATGGGGAAAGAATTAGCCATACATATCCTAACCGTGAAAAGGGTTGTGAATATGAGATATCCAACACCACAAGACATTTAACGATATTGATGTTTATTGTGACATGTTGCAATAGTATTTGAGAGAGCCCTGCAGCTTTTGGTGGCAGTTAAATTGCAAATGTGAGATGCCTAACATTGGTGGAAAGCATTCAACAATAACATGTTGAGGCATTTAGTAGTAGTGGAAAGCATTTAGCAATGACACCTTGAGGTATTTAAAAAAAACAATATGAAGCATTTGGTGGTGACATCATGAAGCATTCAGCAGCACACCATGAGGCATTCAGCAACAATAGCAAAGGGCATTCAATGACATTGTCAGTGTGCTATGAAAAAAACTCATCAAAGCCATTAAAAGTTTAAAACTTGATTTGCGGGATGGTTGAGAAAGTCATCAAATTACAAAAAACTTGGCTTGCGGAGGCACGTTCAAGTCATCAAAGCGTGAGAATTTGAGTTGCAGGAGTGCATCTAAGTCATCAATGTAGTAAAAACTTGATATTGCGGGAACTTTGGACGTGAACCTATACTGAGCAGAATCTTATGCGCAATTAGATGAAGCATGAGAAGAACTGATTGGAAAAGGAGAGTGAAATCTGATCTATGCATGCTAGACACGTGTGTTTAGGTTTGGATGGGGTGTCTTTGAGAGCTAAGTGAGGGAAGAAAAGAAGGAACAGTGTGTTTTCAAGTGAGACAAGGCAGATTGATGCTCTTTGCTCACTTGCTTTTGTTCCGGTGATGATTTTTTGCACAAGTCTTCTCTTTTTATAGTGGTTCACAACTTGGATTTTACTGAAATAATGCTTCCTTAGGTACCTGATTGCTCAGGGAACCTTTTCTTAGAGTAAAGGGCTTACATTGAGCCGTGTGATTCATCGAGCTTTATTTCTAAATTGGATAATTAGTAAGGTGAAAACATTGTTTGGTTTTAGCCACGAAGAAAAGAATTCCTAATTCTTGTGGAACTGACCAGTGTTTAGACTAAGTCAATAATTAATTCTAATAGCCTTGGAAAGAAGGGCAATAGTTGGGGGTATTTATTGCTATAGAATCCAATTGGGAGAATTAAGGGACTATATATCCATGCCTGGTTGAATGGAGCCAACCTCTTGGTTTATGTGTTTCAAGTTGACATGCTAACTAAGGGCATGGTTGACATGTCAACCAAATGTGATTTTAGGGGGCTTGTTGCCCTTGTTTATAGATTGCATATAATTTGGCTTATGTCATCTGTGGTTGAATAGGATAATTGGACCCTGAATTCGTCCATGTAAGTGAAATGAGACTTGTTGCCTAAGGATTATATCTTTCTCATCTTCTAACTTCAACTTCTATTCATTTAAAAAAGAAAAAGAAAAAGAAAGACTCCTCAACAAACCTCCAAAGCAATCTATGCTGTTGATTTGTATATTGAAGTCATAATCCTGTTAGAGGGGTATATTAGTTCAGCTAGTATATTTCATGTATACAATTATCTGCTTGTCTGTTACCGTCAATAGACACTGCCAATTGTGAGTTTCAATGATTACAGACATTGTGATTGGAGTGCTTGATGTACCTTCCACATCAAATGGCTAGAGTCGTATTAGTTGTATCATGTTGATCAGCTTTTCTTTTCGTTCTCTCTCAAATATTTTTGGTTATTACAAGCTAACCATTCCTAGGTAGCGTATATGTATTAAGGCCATACTCACCAGCCCCCTGCCAAAAGAATAATATCAATTAATTTGAAATCTTCCATGATCATGGAGAATTTGTCTCAAATGGTTTGTGTACAAGTGGTGTATTCATATTTCCTTTAAGGCATTTAAACTAAGGAGGGTTTCCTACATTATTATAAGATAACTAATAGAACTCAATACAGATCAATTTGAATTCTCCTTGGGTGCCCATATATATATATATATGACTGTAATGTACCAAAATGAATACCAACATATTTTATGTTAACACAACCATTTTATTTACACCATTTTGTTTTTACTTTTATTACCATTTGATTAGTAAGTCATTATGTGCTGAATAAAAAAAATAGAATCTTTTATGAAGTTTTAGAGGCATTACTTACACTATATGTACTATTATTCAAATCACATTCGAAAATGACTAGACGGACACTTCTCATTTCCATGGGGTGCTTAAGTACCTCTAACCGTCAATTGTACCAAAATGTAAATTAACTTGGAATAATAGCTGCTGTTGCAGTGATACAGTACAAGGAAATTTTCTGAAATGAAATTGTTCCAAAACTTGAAAGCAGAAAATTCATGTATTAATCCGCTATTGACACACAAGTACAGTTTCTATGCTTCGTGTTACAGATATATTTTTTCTTTCTGACTTTTAACAAATAGGTTACTTGTAATGGTAACATTTTTTGGATGTTCAGCATGCAAAAGACCATTGAGCGATACCATAAATATGCAAAAGGTGGGCAAACCAGCAACACTGAAGGGGAAAAAAATTTGCAGGTAGACCTTTATCTTGAAATTTTAAAAAATATTCATTTTAAGATTATTAAGGAAACAAGTGGGAATTAATGTTTACTAAATAATGATTTGATAAATGCTTAATTTTTGGTATCGATAAACAAGCAACATAACGAGGAACTGAAATTTGTGTTCACAAGGTTTATTTTTTGTAGTTTGTGTAAAATGTTTAAATAGCTTCTTAAACTTGTTAATCATATTTTTGTTGAGAGGGTTATATTATATCCCACATGAGGAATGTTAAGTCTAGCTCATGAGGGGAAAATTTTGAGTTTTTCAGTTGGTTTTGGAATCCAATATTGATTGGAAGAATAATAAACTGCGTTTGGATTTGACAATTTAAATTAAGGGATTTTGAAATCTGACTGTTAGCATAAATTATTTTGTATAAATTTAATAACACATGATGATTTAGATTTGTAGTTTCACTTAAACAAAAATATCTATGATATTATGAATTTGAATTTATATCTTATATGTAATCATTTTTAATATACATATTATTAAAACTCATCCATTTATAAATTTTGTCAACAGAAATTTTTTTGTCATTTCATACTCTATTTTAATTTAAGTCATTTAAGCAAAAAATTTAAATCTAAATCCTTCTCATTTTAATACCTCTATCTAGACAGGTCAATAAAAAAGTGCAATAATTCTTAATAAGAGTACTAATCCCATATTAATAAGAAAATAAATAAAGATGTGTGATAACCCCTATAAATAAATGGTTAGCTTTTTGTGTGTGTGAGAGTTGAGAGGTAACTTTGTCCTGTGCATGTGTTGGTGTGAGGGCACCTATGAGTATGTTGTGGATTTTATATTAGTTCAGGCTTACGAGGTTTGTAAGCATTTGTTAGTGTGGTTATAATAAATATCGGTAATAGTAGATTTAATGTGGTGAGAATTTAATCAACTCCAAAAATGGCAATGTATCTCACATGCAGTTTTGGATTTGAATGTAAGACAACAGTGGGTTGCGGTAATTAATTGTGCGTAACCACCAATCATTAGGATTGTAAGGTATTATTAGTCACTTAAGTAATTTATTTAATCTATAAACCAAAGTCATGAGGGTGCTAGGGTGCTCTACTTTAAGAATATGAAGTCATGCTTTGAATTACAAATTTAGATTCTAGAGTTCGGTTATGTATTGAAAAGATGTTAAGCATCTAACAACGTCCATTATATAACAATTATTTATTTTTTCTATCCCTTAAAAAGTCTATTACTGGCAAATGAGTTGAAACAATTGTTTGTTTAATTTCAGGCAATTAGTATGTTGACTATCTATTGATGATCTGTTGCCGATCCTATGTTTTGGGACTAATGTTTTCTTATTATTTGTTGGGATGACATTGATGGTTTTAATTGGTTGGTAATTTCCACAACATTAAATTTTGCATATCTTATGGTTCTTGTGTTTTATTCTTTTATGTGTTTTTCATGACTGAGTAATTAAGGAGGACAAGAAATATGTATTTGTTATATATTCTAGGAAAAGTTTACACGATTGAAGAAAAATTTTACTTTCATTTTATATGATCACATTCTTGTTTATGTGATATATGTGGGTTGGGGAGGTAGCCAAATTTTGGAGATCTACTGATATTCACTTAATGGGTGATTGTGTTTAATAATAATTGTTAAAATTGTTATTGAGAGAGAGAGAGTATAAATAACATGATGGCTTACATTCAAAACAAGAAGTTCTAAGAAGCTACATCTTTAATATTGAAACTATTATATTACAATAGACCTAATACAGAGTATAAGTAGCTAACCCTAAGGTTGTAGTAGAGTTAAGTTGCTTTACTCTATAAGTACATGTACCTACAATACGTTTGGGTCTCTTGGGCTTTAATATCTCTAACACTCCCTCAAACTCAAGGTGGAAGTTTGAAGATAACTCTAGTTTGAAACAAGGAGGAAAGTGTGACCATGCAGAACCAATTTTAATCTAAAATGTATTGGGCTTGATGTTAAGTAGAACGCGTGGGATAGCTGTTAGCAGTATTGAACAAAGGCTATTGGTGATGGATGGATACCAAAATATGGCTATTAAGTTTAGATTGTGGTTGCATTGGCAGCCTAGTGAACATTGACAAAGGAACGGTAGCTCAAGGATGGCATACATGGGGGAGATGTCGGTGATAAGCCGATAATGGTACAGATAACTTAAGTTGGGGGGATGCATGAAGACGAGTGCAAGAGTGTTTTTGGGTGATTTCTTCGACGTTTTGTAGATCAATTTTAGATTTATCGAGTGGTATGGTTGGTGACTCAAATAGATGTTCTAAAGGTCTAGATTAACAATGAAAAGGCAATGGAGTGGCATTTCTAGAGGAAGACAACTGAAAAACGAATCTCAAAATTTAACTTTGACACTATATAAGAATTGTTATTAGGTTTAATAGAGACAAAGTAGATGCAAAAGTA
This sequence comes from Quercus suber, assembly GCF_002906115.3. Taxonomy (NCBI): domain Eukaryota; kingdom Viridiplantae; phylum Streptophyta; class Magnoliopsida; order Fagales; family Fagaceae; genus Quercus; species Quercus suber. Next base: position 405,845 of record NW_027069754.1, on the reverse strand, counting down.
ATGTGATCCAGATGACTTAAGTCACTAATAGAAATCCCTAAGATGTTACACATCTTTACTTTCATATCTTTTGCTATTAGGAATTGTTTTATTACAATTAATCCAATCTAAAGTATGTATAGTAGTTAACCTAAAGTTGCAGTAAAGTTGAGTTGCTTGTTTTACAAACTTTTGCCTTTTGTGATTTGGGATTGTTAAGGAAATGCATTAGGATTGTACACCAATCAATGATGTTAGGGAGATAAAATACCTTAGGGAGTACACCTTAAGTAGTAAATATAACATATAGAGATACACTTAACTTGAAAGGCCTAAACTCAATGGGTATGAGCTCAATTATATTATATTAATCACTCATTCTTCTCATCATTATTCAATGTAGGACTCCACTCACAAATTTGAACCCAACAATCTCCGCCTCAAGTGTGAGTCTCTACCTCGTTGTGAGCTTTGAGCAAGTCCTACTACCTCCTTCCTTGCTTATGAGCTTTTTCCATCATCCATGAGAATCGGCCCATACATTCTTGTCCATTGGAACCGCGCGCTTCATCATGATCTAGCAATATTGTCGACACTCCTTTGTTGGGCTTTTATTCAAGATCTTTTTGTGTGGGCCCTTTAGGCTTGCTTTGTCCCTGATGGGGTTGGACCCTAAACACCTTGTCACCTTTGCTGCACACCACCTATGCTTTGATACCATTTGTTGTAGATAAGCAAATTCAGGAGACTCTTTGAGAAGTTAATATAGAGACATACTTAATACAAAAGGCCTAAGTCCCAATAGGTATGAGTTCAACTATGATATATTAACTGCTCATTCTTTTTATTATTATACAATGTGGGATTTTACTCACATGTGTATTCCTATGATCTAATAGACTTAAAAGTTCTATAGCAAACTGATCCACTGAACCTTAAAAGAACAAGCAGGTGGAAATTAAAAACAGCACTAAAAATAGGATTTAAGGTTGGCACCTTATTGGTAATTGCTGTCTAAAAGTTAGCAAAATTTAGCAAATTTTAGGTTTGAAAAGGTGGAAAAGGAGTTTGTTTTAAGGTTTCGAAGTGGCAATAGAAGGCTAGTTCATGGGAGTGGTGAACAGTAGCAGTGTGGAATAGGGAGAAAGGAGGAGAATGGATGAAATTAAAGTAGGCATCAAATGCAGGTTTCATTTCCAAACTCTAAAGTTTATAACCAAATGCTTTACAAGGAACATAAAACATATTAAGAAAAAATTAAGTGAAATGGAATATATCTAAGAAGTCCAACTACTTGAAGGTTGAAACCATGATTTTGAAACTCGAACTGTTCAAAGAATCAAAAAAAAAAAAAAGAAAGATTTAAGATTTTTGAGGTCAGACTGGAGTTCAACCGAGATCGAACCATAATATGTCATTTAATTTTTTAATAAACCTAATTCATAAATTGTGTTTATATATAATAATTTTCCATATCTAACCAAGACAAAGCTTGTGGCCCAATGGTTGCCACACAAGACATGCATGTCTGCCCAGAAATTGCAGGTTGCAGGTTCAAATCCATGTCAATCACATATCCAATGCAGATGACCTGATACCTCATTTTTTTTCTCCTCCCTCCCTCACTTTCTCTTGACGAAACTAATAGCTTTCTTAGTTAGTTTTATTATTTGAACAAATTTTAAGCTTTTTAGCACTTTTTTATATAACATTTAATCAAAGTTTATAGCTTTCTTAGTTAGTTTTATTATTTGAACAAATTTAAAGCTTTTTAACACTTTTTATATTACATTTAATCAAAATTTATCTATCATATCATATCCTAAATTTTCAAGAATTGATGTATTTTTGTGTCCATATTATATTGTATATATATCTTGCATCCATGTTAGTCTGTAATTTATAATATATGTTTCATATGCGTAATTATACTTACAATTTTCATCAAATTTATATTCAGAGTGATTTTATTGCATTGATTGGTGAAGTTCAGACGCTCTATAATGTCATACCCAAAATTAAGAAAATTCTGCCGATTTACTTAAAATGATAATCAGACTTGTTGCTGTTGAACTTTATATATTTATTCATTTATTATCTCTTTTCTTTTTCTTGCATAACCATATAAGTTGTCATATGGAATGGTGAGTTAGTTAATCTTTAGGCTTGAAGTTTGGACAAAATGATTTCTAAGCTTCTTCACCTTCAATTAATTTTTCTCTGCCATTGAACATTCAGAGGAAGCATGCTAGCATTGCTGCTTTGCTTAAAATGAGTTGTTGCTGTTGAAATTTATATGTTTATTGGTTTATTATCATTTTTGTATTTTTTGGCATAACCACATACCTTGTCATATGGAAGGGTGGGTTGAAGTTCGGACAAAATGATTTCTAAGCTTCTTAATCTTCAATTTATTAGTCTTTCTCTGCCATTGAACATTTAGAGGAAGCATGCAAAGACTTGATTATTATTATTATTAGCTACTAAAAAATAGAATGGAAGGATATCGAATAACAATAATGCTGCCACTGTATACCTATCAAAATGTTAATAATAATGCTGTCATTTTATGTAATATGTATGTAATAGGTCATCAATTTTTAGGATAGGCCATGGTAGATGGTGATTACTGTTTAGTACTTGATGTTGTCATTTTTAGGTATCTCTCGAAACTTGAGCTATGAAGCCTATTACCATCAATATTTATAGATTTTCTCATAAAAATGAATGGCGTAGTACTGGTCATTAGTTATTTCTTGGTGTATAGTATTGTGATACTGATTCAGCACGCTTTTATGCTATCATCTTACAAATTGGAGACTCGAGTTATGATGTGTAATTTTAACTCAAAGCTTGTAGTGTATACAAAGATGAATAAAATTCCTTGCTTGCTCCATTTGTAATGATAATTAATTCTAAATGCAGCAATTGAAGGGTGAAAGTGAAATCATGTCAGAGAAGATTGAGCTTATTCAAATTTCTCAACGGTTAGTCACTTGCTTTGACGCTCTGCATTTGTTTATTTACTGTTAACCTCACTATAAACTTGTATCTTTAGACTTTAAAATTTGCTTATCACAGGAAGCTTTTGGGATATGGCTTAAGTTCATGTACTCTTGACGAACTCCAAGAGATCGATAGCCAGCTGGAGAGAAGCTTACGCAGCATCCGGGCAAGAAAGGTACATTAAAACCTGAACTGAACATGGCTTTCTTCCATTTCTCTCCACTCTCAGTATGACAATGATTTTAAAGCTAACATATGGGAATGGCTTAAATTACAGGCTGAGTTATTTATGGAGCAAATAGAGCATCTGAAAGCAAAGGTATGTTTCGTTGGAGACTAAAGATGTATGCTCTTTATGTACTTTTGTACCTAATATATATGCTTAATTAATTTTTAATACCTTCTCTTCAAATTCAGGAGAGACTTTTGAAAGAAGAGAATGAAAGGTTATGCCATCAGGTGAATCCTTTTAATATCTCTTGTTGTCTTCTACTCTTACCAGCACCTAGTTTGAGATATATGATGTTAGTTGACTTGTGACTTAATTTTATGAGGATTGCATGATTTAGTTAGCTTCCAATCTGGGAATACTACAATTATTATTATTTAAGGGGAAAAAAAAAAAAAAAAAAAAAACTTAATGCTTGCCCTGACCATAATTAAAAGTTCTTAAATTTCATTAATAGCTAGTAAAAAATGGTCACTTGTTTGTACTTTTTCAGTGTTACCTTTTCCAAATTTTTGTCCAACTTGTTATTGGTTCCGATTTGATTTGGAGTGCTAGTTTAATTGTACCTCAGATTGACCTGCTGCTATAGTAAAATCATGATGTGGTTGGAGAAGTTGGTAAAAGTTGAAAGGAAAATTACCCATGCACTTCACCTTTTTTAACTTATATCAAATGGAAATTTTTGGGTTGAGCTGTGATAATTTGGTTTCTGTACTATTGATAGTAATTGGAGGGCTTAATTCTAATAAGGTTCCTCATTACTTGTTAAAAAGTGACTGGAGGGATTAAACATGAAAGACTTGATAAGTTGATCAATATTAAAATAAATTTGTTTTTCTTACAAGAAGAGGGGGGGGGGGGGGGGGGTGGGGTTCAAACCCAGTTCTTTCAATGTTACTAAACTGCAACACTCTTGATAATATTATAAAAAAGTTGGATATTATAGGAGTTCCTCTAATTATTTAAGACAGGCATACTTATTGTGAAATGCTCTTATTAGCTAGTCCTATTGCATCCTTTTGATATATATATATATATATATATTGCCTAAACTATAACATTAGTTTGGTACAAATTCATGGCAGATGTCAGCACCAGAGAAAGAGGTTGTAACCCGTGGCAGCCAAAATAGCCAGGTCAGTTCAGTAATAGATGTGGAAACTGAATTGTTCATTGGATTGCCAGAAATGCGCTGCTCATAACAGTGTTTGTTGGCTTTTCATGTTCATATGAGAAACCCAAAGGTAACTTCTCAACCTTTAATAATTCCGGCTCCTGGATTATTTTATAGGCATAGCCAGGCAAAATAAGAAGAAATAATACAGAATGATTGTATTATATATGTTCCCTGCAGATTAATTAAGGTCAAACAATAGTTTCCTTCTATGATTATTTATATATTGCCAGCTAGTTGTATGTATCATAATATACATTATGATACATACCTTTATAAATATCTTTCTAGTTCAAAAAAATAAAATAATGTATCATAATGTAAGCAAACATTGAAGTGTAATTCGGGTTTATCACCAACCTTAACTCAGTCATGCCAATAATATTGTAATTGCTTGAGAATAAGCGTGTATTGTTCTATAAAGGTATATATTGTGTACATGTGGTGGAAAAGAATAGTGAAAATTGTTTGTTGAGAATCCATAATCGACCCTAAAATTTTGAAGGTAAGGTTTGAGTGTTGTGACTGTTGTATATTGTGTACATGTTCTTCAACGCTGAGTTCAGCTTGTTCATTTTTCACTTTTTAATTGATATTGTCCACACTTCACAGGACATTTGTTCAACCAACTTCTCTTGAGTTCATCTAAGATTTTGAAATTATTGGTTGCAATGTTCACTTGACATTGTAATGATTTTACATTTTAATATAGAAGCAAAAACCATTTTGATCTGAATCCAGTCCAATTTATGATTTTTAGCCATACAAATAGGCAAGAAAGAACAACCAAAAAAAAAAATAAAAAGGAATAAAAGAGAAAAATTAAATGACTTCATTGGTGAAAATGGGCCAAGCCTAAATAGGCCATGAAGCTTGTTGCTTAAAATAACTTGATCTGGGCTTGAACTTGTGATTTGCTATCAGAGCTGGGCTTGAGCACCAGCATCCAGCTGGGCTGATCCTGGTCGATTGGTAGGCCCAAAATTGCATGCTATGACGCGTGTGTAGCTCTTTTGAGTGTTGACTAATCTTTCAGTCCCAAAAAACAGAAGATGATCCTCAATCTTGTTGAAGTGGAACACACTCACGAAAGGTTTGTTTGTGATTCACTTATTTTTTTGAAATTGAAAACTTTTTACTAAAAGTACGGTAAATAAAAGTAAAAATTAGTTGAAATAGTATAGTAAAACCTAGAAATAGTACTAAAAAGTGTAGTGAGGTCTATGAATAGTAATAATAATAAGCTGAATAGTAAAATAAATTGGCTTTTTAATTTGGAGCCAAACACACATGAAAAGGTTTGGCTCTTTTTCACATTCATTTTTCCTTTTTTTGGTGTTTTACTTTTACCTTTATATATATATATGTTCCATTGAAAAGGCTGCTAGTACTCATGGGGCTAAGCATGGAAAATATCAATGAAAATCTCAATTCTCAAACCCTTCCGGATTATGACTATAACAGTAAACATAGAGGGAGATTCAGACTCAGATAATGTGTCATTTTTGGTATGACAAAGAAACTCTATGTTACACCCTTTCATTATTTCACTAAAATATGTTGTAGTGTATATATTATACACTTTCAATTGAGAGAGAGAGAAGTGCCAGGACAAAAATGTGCTACACAATCATAGAGGTCAGGAAAGTGGATAGACACCTGTTTTTCTCAATAATGGTTCATTGCATGATTTTGGAATGTAGAGAAGGTGGGGGGACCTTTATATTCGTTAATTCTCTTTCTATTTCCCATCTTTCAATAATGAATAGTAGCAATGGTTTGTATGCTGAGGACCAGGACAAACCCTATGTACTTAATTGTATACCCTACAACCCAGCCTGTGTCTTGCCCTACCATACGCTCCTATTCCATTTTCCTCTCATTTTGTCATCTTGTTTTCATATAAGATCCAACAAATAAGCTCATACCCCACACACGTACATTTGTAAAGGATTGAGATTCTTAGTAACCGTTTGGAGACTGATGAAAAGCACGCGTCTGTGTTTCACTTTTCTTTTTTTTTTTTTGAGAAGAGCGTTTCATGTGCACTATTCACATAACTTACAAACTTCTTTTTCAGCCAAACTTTTATTAACAATAGGTCCCATGACATTATTCACACATTTAAAAATTATTTTACTACAGTATTTTAGTTTTCAGCAAAATAAGCAGTATCCAAACACATCCTTAAGCTAATGCAATTGCAATTAATGGCTAAGATTGAGAGTTGATAAAAAACAACTTTTAATCTCAAAAGTAAAAAGGTTAAAGTTAAAAAGTTAAGAAGGTAAAAAAATTTGTTAGAGAAAAGTGGGTAACTACATCACCGGATCTCAATCCATATCAAAATTCAAAATGAGGACACACAAAAATAAAATGACAAAAAATGCAAAAACAACCCCTCAAACTTTAAGTTAAAATCAAATTAACTTTCAATTGTTCTAATTTGAAATTTCTAATATCTCAAATTAGAAAAAATGTTTGAACTTGTTCTTCTCTTAGATCTTGATTAGTTAAGTGGACCGAAAATGTTATCATGTGCACTGCGCATAATACCATTTTAATAAAAATTATTTTTAAGTTAAAACATAACAACTAATTATAACTTGCATCATCATTTCTTAAAAGTTATCACAACTTTTAGTGGAATTTGTGATGTCCCTTTGTATTAAAATCTCATTCTCTCTTCCTTATGTGTATGTGTGATTATTTCTTTAAAAGAATAAAATAAAAAAGGAAATTAAAGGACCACTGCCTAAATATTAAAAATTAGAAATTGTTATTATTATTTGTATTATTTGTACGTATAGGATTAATATGTCTATATAGACGGTTCTTTATACAATTTTCACGCAATTCAATACAGCAAATTTTCAGTCTAAGCAAAAACATACTATTTTTCTGAAACACAAAATAAGTGGGTTGTTGTTTTGTCACATATAATATAATAGTAAAGTATTAATTTAACGGGTTTCTTCCAACATATAGTGATGTGCTACACATACATAATATAAAATTATATAGAGTGCTCAGCAGACCGGGACTGGTATGTGCGCCTCCTCATCAGTCGAGACTCAAATGTGGGCTTCTGCAAAAATAAATAAATAAATAAATAAAGATTCTCGTTGGATCATTAGGATCAACGGATCTGCAAAATGACAAATATATTTTAATCAAACAACTACAAAAAATAAAAATACAAGGGAAACAATTTCACTTTCATTATTTCATTAACAGGAGTTTGGGCTATCACAAACTTTTGGAATGTTTTAATTTAAATAGACTTTTTTTTTTTTTGAAAGAATTTAAATAGAAGTTAAAAGGAATTTTTCTATAAACTGTTTTCCTCTTAATTAGTAGTATAGAAGAATTCTACTCTTCTTTTATCACACACACATATATACACACAAGAAAAGTAGTATAGAAGAATCTAAGTGACGGATTCATAAAACCATATAAACTATGTGGCGATACATAAAATTTTAATAATTAAACCATTCGTGTATATTATTTAAATGAGTCATGTTAACAGATGCCCTTAGGACAATTATTAATAAACTATAATAAGAAAGTTTTGAAAACTTTCATAGAAAATATAAGAAGCTGTCAATAATATTTATTATTTTATCATTTTCTCAATAAAATTAATGTTTTTAAAAATAGTTCCTAAATAAGTCATATGACTTATTAAAAAGATTACATGACTATAAATACATATAAATGGTCATTTGAGTCGTCATGTAATAGATTGGAGACATTTTCCTTCAAGTAAGTATAGAGGTAAACTTTGTGGCAATCATATCTAGTTTATTAATAGGTTTGATTGATTATTATACTATTTAACCCAAATCAAGATCATTAGATTCAAATGGCAAAAGAACCTGCTACATCCAAGGGTTTGCATATATCAAGTTGGGTTGGGTTAGGTTTAGGTGTGGCTTTACCAGTTTGTGGTATGGATATGGAGCAGTCAAATTGGCAGCTCATAGCAGTTTGGGTTGGTGTTATGGGTTTGGTCACATCATTGTTCGTTCGTTTGTGTTGTTTTGGTTTTTTAAAAGAAACATCTTTTCATTCATTGGTGACAATGAGCAAGATAATTTGTCTGGGTTTTGATGCGTCATTGTTTAATGCATTTAATATGTGCTTCGTTTACCACGTTAGATAATAACCTCGTTAAGATTTTAACGAAGCTAAATTAATTTTAAAAAATAAGTGACAAAAATTGACACCATCAATAATTAAGGTGCTACAAATTGATATTTAGCTAATAATTGAATGTTCAAATCAATAATTTAAATTCTTCTAAAAAAAAATCAATAATTTAACAAAAAAAATAAAAGTTAATGTATTCAAATGAGATAATTAAATGTAAATCTTCAATTAAATAGATGTCATTACACTATAATGAATGAAGAAACCCAAGTTCTTTTCATCTTAAATAATTAATCATTATCATGGGACACTCATTTATTTTGTATTTTAAAAGGTCACAACGAACAGGACCACCTTGAATTTGAAATAGCTCTCTCCCTCTCTGATAGATTCAACTTAGAATTTAGAGCACACTGAAAGTCTTCAGGAATAATGTGTAGGAGGAATCTGCCCAGTTTTGCGCAAAAACTGAATGAGAAGATGATGACCTCACCTTAGTAATAAAAAAACATAAAACGAAGATAATTGATTACAGAAATAGAAAAAAGAATACAGAAATATTTATTCACAGCATTAGATTGTGTTATTATTATTTAATTAACCATATCCAGGCAATGCCTTAATTAATATTCAATATGGATTTGGTCAAGGTTCGACATTGAGTTTTGTGTAATTTAAAACTTTTTACTTGCATAGGGTTTATGGCTTCAATTACTCCAGTGGATAAGTCTGTTAGTGTTAGGTATTAGAACCTTTTTTTTTTTTTTTTTGAGAAGTAGGTATTGCTGTATTGGAACATGTTTGGTTAAGATTGTACTAAACTTTTAAAATATCATTTTTTTTTAANCCAATTAAAACCCAATAAACATTAGTGTTAATTGGGTTTAATTGGGTTAATACCCATTTAACCCAACTAATAATTGGGTGGGTTTGGGTTTATTTTAAGTGGGTGGGTTTGGGTGGGCAAATGGGTTTGGGTTGATTTTGCCACCCCTAATAAGAACATGTCCCAGTTCTCCTGCAAATATATAGTGGTTAGCCACTCTATCACATGATGCACATATATAGCCCTAAAGATTAGGGGTCCACCAATTCAGTGCAACATTTTGAAAATTGAGTAGTTTTTAACATATGATATACTTACTTTAAAGACAAGCATCCAAAATTTTAAATTTTAAAAAACAAAAAAAATCAAATTTTAATGTCTTAATTTGTATATTTCATCAATTCATTGGCTCTTAACTAAACTCAAGTTTTTACAATGGTGAAGTTATCTTTTGCTTATTCAAAATTTTTTCCTTCCCTTGATCCTCTCCTTGTCACTATGCCTACTCATCACAAGTTCAATTATATACTTTTTCAAGGTGACTCCAAGTGTATTGTAGATGCACTGTCTTTCTCATCTCCCTACCCCCACCTCTAGATTTAGCTATTATTCTTCATGAATTCAAATATTTTCTTAATTCATTTTTGTGTTGGGACTTTGTTTTTGTTCCTAAGCATATAAACTTTCTTTCTCATAACATCACCCATTGAGCTATTTTTTGTAAGTGGGATGGGCCCTTTATCATCTCCTCTTTTCTCTCTTGAGTCCTTGTCTCAGAGGATCAAGATGGGTCAGGGCCTCCTTAACTCCTCCAACCCCCTCTGCCTTGAGTGATCATGGATTGAAGCAACTCAAGAAATCTTCAAGAGATCTCCAAGTGTCTAAGTGCTTAGACTTATGGTTGACTACTCAACCTGTGGAATCATAATTTAAAGAAGAGAAATGGTCGGTGCACCAGTTGCTAACAGAAAGGGAGAGCTCGGAACGATACATCTACACCTACTTAGAACTTGGAGGGTTTGTTAGTGTATTGTATCACAACTATCTTTTCCAGTGGATTGATTCAGTGAGTTAGGTCCCTAATAGTTTTTTGCCCATTTGTGGGGTTTTCTCTCTATAAACACATAATTGTGTTTGGGTGTATGAGTATTGGTAATTACTGAATTATTTGTATATATCCATGCAACTATGTGATTGACTAATTACCGGGCTTAATTGAGTAATTTACTAAAATTGGTAATAATTAGCCGTAATTGGATCTAAACTAATGTGTTTCTCACATATTAGTAAGCCAAAAAAAAAAAAAAAACCTAAAAAAGAGTATAATTTAACATATTAAAACATAAATAAATAATAGTTTAATTAAAATTGTTTAAAAATAAATAAAATTTTGCATACTACGTTTTGTTTTGTTTAAAAAAATATGCATTTCTTGACATATGTTGGGATCTCATACCATCCCAATTTAGAACTTCTATTTTCATTATTTATAATTAGATAATTAAACTAGATTAGATAGGGTAGAGCTGGTTTGGTGATGCTAGCTCGGTAGCTCCTCGTGGGTATAAGGTTTTTTTTTTTTTTTTTTTCAAAAATAATTTCTTAAGGGTTGATTTCAAAAACTTTCTTTTTTATTTTAATGAAAAAAAAAAAAAAAAAAAAAAAAACGAATGCAAGTTAGACTTCTAGCCAAATACAATAACACACTCCCACCATTGCTACTCTCTCCTATTTAAGAACTACTCTACCTCTTTTCTTAGTCTCTTCATATGCCGCATGCCCTCTTCCTCTTTGCTCACATTGGTAACGTACTGCATTGATTTGGTTCTTGGAGTACCTTCAAAACTTGGGTTTGGATTTATTTTGTCAAAAAGGTTTTGAAGCTTTTCATTGTTGGGTGAATTTGTTAACATGTTTAGCACCACAGGTGCACCACACATGTGAGTCACACCATGTTTTTTGATTAGATCAAAGATTATTGGTCCATCGAATTTGCGAAGGCAAATATTGGTTGCACCCGTGGCTGCCATTTCCCAAGAGTAGCTCCATCCATTAGCGTGGAACATAGGAATTGACAACAGTTTCAGTTGAGTTTCTTTCTCTCTCTTTTTTTTCCTTACGTTCATGTGTATGTATGTATAGTATTGGGTTTAATTGAATTGGAATTATCTTTCAAGCTTAGGTTTTGATTGAATCATGATAATGGCAAAAGAAGTATGTTCCAATATTTGGAGTCTTTTGTATATGTTTTGTCATAGTTTAAACTTGGTATTTGAAGTGTTAATTCACAGTTTCATTGTTCATCTATTAATCATGAATAATAATGTTGTTATTTGCAATCATCATTATATGGTATCAATGATGTGATCACTCTAAATGCTTTCTTTTAGAGTTTAGATATAGTCTAATTGACGATTAAAAAAAATTACAATCAAAAGAATTTTGAATTTATTATTTTTTTTTTTTAATTATTGGAAACATTGGGTCTTAAATGATTTCTATTAAACTCCATCATTTATGGCTTCGTCAAAAGAAAACCCTTATAGATAGATATTAGGACATTAAACTACAAATAGGTGTGAAGGTATTACACATGGTATATAGCTAATTGTAACAACCTATGCTATATAAAAAATTGGGACTATAATTATCTTCTCTTTACAACAAATGGTTAAATTCTAATTATGTTTCAAAAAATATATAAAAAATTCTATAGTTTAGTTTAGTTAAAACTATCTTATTAGCTAAGTTTTAAGAAATTTAAATTCTATTCCAACTAAAATTCTATTTCAAAAAATTTCAAGAATTTTAGATTTTATTTTAATTATTTTGATCATCTATCAAAATAATTTTATATTGTAATATAATAAAATTTATACATTACATACAATCATTACTTCAATTACCTTCCAGATAATAGAGAATATGAGAATGCTGATTATATTGATCATTGATATTTGTTGAGTATTGTGTGAAGTCATCACCATAAAATAGCAAAGGTGTTGTGAGCCACACCGGTATGTGTTATTTGGAAAAAATGATATGAAAGAAAAAGAATTTTCTAAACCTTTATTTTGAATAAAATTACTTGTTTTCATTCAATTTCAATCATTTTCAAGTCAAACATTTTTTAAGCCAAGTTATAGACCTTTAAGCAAAATAAATATTTTTAATTTTTGCTCCAAAAAAATAATAATTATTTTAAATTTTATTTAATTATCTCGTGCATTGCACGAGTTAGCAACTAATATATATAAAAAAAACGTGTTGAATTATAATTTATATCTTAATTGAGTAGATGGTGGAGAGGGCACACTGCAAAGCATACAAGTAAAAAAAAAAAAAAAAAAATCCTACCAAGAGGATTTATTTTATTTTATTTTTAAATAATTTGATAATTGGAGATAAAATATATTGAGCCCTCAATATCTTCAATTAGACAAATAAATAAAAAACCAATTAAACTCCAATATTCTTAATACTAAGATCAAACTCCCAAATCCAAGTGATACCTCCCCATGTACTAAATGTCTCTCCATGTAGTAAGTGCATGGAATAAGGGGGTTGTGATTTTGGGTAGCAAAAATTTCTGGCCATTATTAAAATAAATAAATTCTTAGTACTAAGAATATAAGAATATTCAGGATATAAATACGTCACAATTTTAAAGTAGAAGGGTGTTATGTTACATTACATATATTGCAGATCCCCAATAAAACGATCTATATTTAAAACCAGGGTGTGTGGGAATGGGATAGCTTTGTATTTTGCAATACAAGCTGAGAGAGAGAGAGAGAGAGACGCGTCTCTCTATTTTTTTTGCTGAATGAGAGACGTGTCTCTCTTAGGAGCAAAGAGAGGTTCGTTTTGATATCTGTCATCTTCTTCATTTCTTTATTCACCTCAATTCCCAATGACAATGAGAGACATAGACCGGTTTTGGTCTGGTTAAACGTGGGAGTGAGTGAAAAAAAAAAACCTAAGATAAAAAGAACTTTGAGATGGTTCAGTCACAGAGAGAGAGAGAGATACTAGTTCATAGTACACTCACTTTTTACTGTACTCAATTCCTTTTTATTTTTCCCACCCCTCATAACTAAACCGTACTTTAATTCCTCAAAATCAAATCTGACTGTTTTGTGCTTTATGGATCCGTTTTTCTCGCTTCTTCAACATCATAACCCACAAGTGTTTTAGCTTCTCAAACACTCTCTCCCTCTCTCTCATTCATTCATATACAACACATATATCAAGTGGTCCAAGTTTCACTCTGTGAGCAAAGATTGCATATTTATTGTGTCATTTTCATTCTGATTTTACCATTTTTAGAGAGAAGCTTTTTCTAGACCATCTCACAGAAAAGCAAGAGAGAAGTTTGGTCTACAGTAATGGGCAGGGAAAAGCATTGGGGTGGAAGATCCTCCAACTCCAAGAGTAATACTGGTGTTGCTGGAGGAGATCAGAAAGACACCTCCTCTTTTTCTGGTTGCATGAGTGCTGTCTTTCAGTTCTTTGATTTCCATCAGTTTCAGTTTGGTTTACATCATCAACAACCATCTTTCAACTCTACCTTTGTACCCACTATTCCCAAAGGTAGATAGAAGTTAGAACGCTCAGTTTTCAACTTTATGATTTATGTGATTGATTTTGACTAGTCTGTTTGAAAATGACTTGACTAGTTTGTTTGATTATTCATCTTAAAATTTTATGGCTGAGGTTTAATTGTCATTGTTGATATATTTATGTGTTTTTTTGTATTACAGGAATTGAAGCACCGAGAAATAGCTTGGAATCACATGAGGTTTCATTGTCATATATTACAAGAGAAAGAGAAGAAGAAAAAAATTTAGATATCAAAGTAAGTTACTGTATTCAAAACTTCTTTTGAAAAAATTGCTCTAGCTAGAGAGGTAGCCACCTTTGTCTATTTTATTTTTTTTCTTTTCCTTAAGATTCTTATTATTATTATTTTGTAAAGTGAGTTATGATGTGATAATGATGGTGTTGAACCTCTAATATCGTAATAAATTTGAAAATCCAGATGGGTATCCAAATTAAAACAAGTGGGCACACAGAACCAAAAGCTGGAGCTCCAAATGATTTTTCCTCAGAAATCAGCAACTCTCCTGGGACCAAGACCCCAAATTTAGTAGCAAGACTAATGGGTCTTGACCTTCTTCCTGAAACTCAGTCACCCTCTTCTTTTTCTTCAACTCATGGTACACCAAAACCTCTTTCAAAGTCACATTCACACCCTCTTCATCCAAGGCAACCCCTCCAATGTAGACCAAGAAATAGCTTAGAGTTCAATGACATTACTGGTACTTGCTCTTTGCCAGAGACTCCTAGAATATCCTCAGCTAGAAGATCAGACGTGGATCATCATCACAGACTCTCACTTCAAATTAACAAGGAGAACATAAGTGCTAGTGACGACTTGGAGTTCTCTCGGTTTTCATATTTGAGAAGGAGAGAGCTCAGAGTATATGAAGATGAGAACAACAGTAGTCCAAGCCAATACGCCAGGCAAATTGTGAAGCAAATGAAAGAAAAAGTTAGCAGGAAAGTTGGGCTTGACATCACAAACACTATCGCCAACAGAGATCTTCAAGGAAGAAATGAGCTTGTTAGCCAATTCAAATCCAAGAAAGCTTCAAAGGGGTTCAACAAAGTCGTAGAAGAATCAAGTCCAGGCAAGCAGTACTACTCAAGTACACCTTCTTGCTCTCCTAGAGTCAGATTCTTTGAGCCCAAGAGTAAACCAAGCACAACACCACCACCCACCAAAGAGAGAGCCTCTCATTCTTCAAAGTTCTTGTCCTTACAACCTCAACCATTCAATGTTCAGCCACAACCCATTAAAGTCTCGGGGAAGCCTAAACCTCAGACATTGCAGGAGCATCATCAGGACCAGAAATCAATCCAGAAATGTAAAAAGAGTGGCACTGAAAGGTTCAATCAGAGGCTAAAGAAGCCTCCACAGACATCGGATATAATCCGAAACAAGCAAGAAGAACCATTTGTTCGTCCATCAAAAACAGCCACCAGAGCCAACATTCCAGACAAGAAATGCAAGAAGACACCATTGTCAAGTGAGCTGCTCAACATCAATGTCCCAACTCGTGTCCCAGTCAAAAAAGACCCTTCACCACAAGCCACCAAAATTCCTCAAAAACAGGTACTCACTTCTCATTTTTCTATTACTTTGTTTTTTTAACGAACTAGTAAGTACTGCATGTATTATTCCTGTTATCTTGGTTAGTAATTTATGGTTTAATTGGATGAACTTATTTTTATCAATTTAATTTATGAGTGATGGTAGGTACTCCTTTTTCTTTTTCTTTTTCTTTTTTCATTACTTTGTTTCCTCACGAACTATTACTAAATGTATTTTTCCTGTTATTTTGGTTACTAATTTATTAATGTGAATTTGGATGAACTTATTTTTATCAACATATTTAATTTATGAGTGTTGCTAAAAATACTATAAATTTTATTATTTAAACTTTATATATTGATATGTCATCAACAATGGTAAAATAATTCAAATATTTACTTATATTTTTGTTATGCTTTTGAAGTGAGATCGATTACATTTTTCTACAGAATATTTTATAAATATTTTGTAGTAAAATTGATAATAAATTTAATTTTTTTTATTTATTGTATAAAAATAAAGTAATAACTTTAAAAAATATGATTTAAAAGATTATATATTCTTATTTTTAAGTAAAAAAATTAACTCTACCAAAACGAAGTTTTATCTGTCAATTCTTTTTTTCTTTTTCTCTTTTCTGTTGCATTGATCTGTTAACTTATTATTGTTACTGTGTTGTGGTAACATTGTCTCAGGTATTTGATGCTCAAGAATCAAAATGTGGTTCACAGTTATCTAGTTGTTCGAGCCAAGAGTACAAACAAGAAGAGACGCACACGCCCAAAACCCAAGAAAGCAGCATCAACGACGACAGATCTAACGGTGTCTTCACCACCGGAGCTAGTGGAGCCGAATATCATGAGTACGTTACCAAGATACTAAGCTGTACTGGCATAGACAAAGATACCACTGTGTCCTTTACCATTTGGTTCTCTCCATCACACCCTTTAGACCCATCTATCTTCCACCAACTCGAACACTCTCAACACACTACAACTACGAGTCATGAATTGGGGTACGAGTGCAATCGAAAACTACTATTCAATCTTGTTGATGAAATTTTGGTTGAGATTTTGAAGCCATCCATCAACATGAAGCCATGGGCAGCTAGCTCAATTTTTGGTCACGATTGTTGTCGCATAGGTTCACATCTAATTGACACATTGTGTGAGAAAATTGGAAGCTTCCCACGAGCCAAATGTTGTGTTCTTGAAGACATAGATTGTTTGGTTGACAAAGATTTGAAGGGTGGTTTGAAGGTCCAAAGTGAAATGGCATTTGAGGAAGAAGGGGAAGGAATAGTAATGGAGATAGAGAAGGACATATTGGACACACTCATGCATGAAATGGCTATGGAATTTTGGTGTTCGATCCGTACGTAGTTAGCAAAATACAACCCAAAAAAAAAAGGTGGGGGGACTTTGAGAGACAAGGATGCAGATGGGTCACATGGGTTATTCACGTGATGAGATGCGATTGGTTGGGTTGGGACTTGTAAAGAGAGATTGTTTGAGGATTGTCTATGTGGGATTAGACTCCCCGACAGCATTAGATTTCTGATTGGTTCTCAAAAGAATACCATACTCTGGCAGAGGAATCCCATTCCATCTCTTCTCTCTCTTCTCTCTCTATCTTCTACCAATTTGTATATTTTTGTATTCTCTCTCACTTTTTAATTTTCTTTTTAATTAATTAATTAGTTGTTTAGTAATACACACTCTATCACTATGACTCTATCCATTTCTTTTGTTTTCTATTCTTTTTTAAAAAAATATACAATAGTTTATAGTTTAAACTTTAAATAACTTCAAAGCTGGAAAGGATTTTTATCAATTATGGTGTTGTCCTTGGTGTCATCAATATGTGACACAATTTTGGCATTAGTGGAATGGATCAATGAAATTATTGGGGAAAAAATGAAGGAAAAAACAAAAGGCCCCAGTATCTTTTGGTATAGCCATTAAAACTGTAAGTAAGCAGCATGGAATTCGGAAAAGTGGACTAGCATATTGTGATCGAACTGACATCGATTCAATATATAACATAGTCAACAGTCTCTTTTACGTAGAATGTTTGTTTGTACATGGCTAAAAGCAAAGGAAAGAAAGTAGCAAAGAAATGGAAAGTATAAGGACTGGAAAAAGGAAATATCTTTATCGAAATATGTTTGGATGTTGTAAGGAAAAAAAAAAAAAGGAAAAAAAGAAGAAGAAGAAGAAGTAATTACTTCTTTCCCTTAGTTTGGTTTTCAAAAATAATGGAAAAGAAAATAGATGTTTTTACTTTTATGCCCTTATATATGTGTATAACAACAATAAATTAAAGGCAAATGGGCATTCCTTTAAGAGCTACTTTTAGAAATAATTTATTGGGAAAATAATAAAATAATAAATGCTATTGACAATTTTTTATATTTTACATGAAAATAGTGTCAAAACTTTCCTACTATAGTTTATTAACAATTGCTCTAAAGATATCTGTTAACATGGCCCAAAATTAAATTTTAAATCTTTTTTATTAGTGAGAAAACTTAAGGGTATGTTAGAACTTAGAAATGATATAACACTTAGACATAGATCTAGACCCATTCACATTCGGGAATATTATTTAAATTCTACATGGTTCGTGATGAATGATGATGATGATGATGATGATGAAGAAGAAGAACAAAGTAATGATTAATCAATGATAAATTGGATACTTTCAATTTTCAGCACAACTATCAAAAGAGTATATCTGCTTTGCTAAAAGCATTAAATTAAACTAGAAATCACGTCACTTTAGGATTAAAAGGACATATATATGGTAAAGAGAATCATATAGAATTTCGTTCTTAGTGCATGGGAGTTTGCGTTTGTAAAGTAGCAATAAGACAACGGTTAAAAAGATGGATTGCATGGTGTTTTTATGCATGAACGTGGATGTTATTCTTGAGACTCCCTAAAGTTGCAACATGTTAGTCCAAAAGGCCAAAAAAAAAAATTTGCATGATTGCATCCATGAGCAGAGAAAAGATTGTATTTTTAGATACCGTTCCTTTTTATAAATTTTTTTATAGGTATTTTATGGGAGGAATATAAATATAATAACAAAGGGTAAATTCCATTAACATACTCTGAGATTTGGGCAAATACCAACTAAGTCTAAGTCATTTCAAAATTGACTAATTTGGTCCTTAAAAGACAATTTAATCTCTAACCCCGTTACCCTCTGTTAATGTATCTCTTGCACCGTGACTCTCTGCTCCTGTGTTTCCCTTCTCTCCTCTTTTCAATCATCCCAATCTCTCTAACCTCAGACTAGCCATAACCATTGCCACAGCAAACTAACAACCCAATTTTACCCACCTAAATCCTCAAACAAAAACCCAAATCCAAAAATCCCATAGCAAACCCACCATCACATCACAACCCACCACCACCCCTATTGCAAATCCACTCCATATCAAAACCCACTACCACCACCACCAAAAACCACCACCGGCCACAAAACCCAGCCAAACCCACAGCAACAAAACCAAAATCATCCAACAAAACTCAAATCCCAAAAATCCATAACAAACCCACTGTCACATTAAAACCAACCACCACCCCCACTGCAAATCCACCCTAGATTGCCCACCACCACCACTAGCCATAAACCTTAGCCAAACTCATAGCAACAAAACCCAAATCCAAAAATTCCAAAAACCCCATAGCAAACCAACCCACCACATCATAACCCACAACCACACTATTGTAAATCTACCTCATATTGGAACCCACCACCACCACTAGCCACAAAACACAAATAAAAAAAAAAAAAAAAACTCAAAAACCCACAACAAACCCACCAATGCCGTTACCTGAGAGCACTGGGAGAGAGAGAGAGAGAGAGAGAGAGAGAGAGAGAGAGAGAGAGAGAGAGAGAGAGAGAGAGAGAGAGAGGGTAATGGGTTAGCGATTAAATTGTCTTTTAAGGACCAAATTGGTCAATTTTAAAATGTTTTAGACCTAATTGGTATTTACCCAAACCTTAGAGTATATTAGTGAAATTTACCCTAATAACTAATAAGAGATAATAATTTAAAGTTGGCATTTGATCCGAAAATTTTGACAATTTTCAATAAATCAGTGACTTATAGCTCATTGTAAATAAAATTTATTGATGTTCAATCAACTTCAATGCTCAAATTTGACTGAAACATGCATTTCTTTTTTCTTTTACTGTGTTTTTTTTTTTTTCACGTCCAATCTTTGAATTGTGTTCAATCTTTGATCTAATTAACTTTACTGATAAAATTTATTTTACTATATAAAATTAAAAAAAAAAATTATGTCTACTATTTATATATATAATTATTAGATTCCTATTAGATTATTAAAGAAGGCTGTGATCGTCAAGAGGTTAAAATGATGAGAATAAAAGAATCTAGGGACATGGTTAAGTGCAAAGATTCCTTTATTTTGAAACCAGATGAGTTACAATCGCTGAAATCTCTCATTTAAAATAAGCCAGTAAAAAAAGAAAGAAATATTCTAAATTATCATGCAAGAAGTCTCCTACTACATTATTAATTCTTCTTTTTTGAGAAACCTACTACATTATTACTAAATGCTAACATTGCTTAATGACTAACGTTGCGTGTACGATATTTATATAGTAAAAATAATAACAATAACAAAGGATTTAGTTCTAAAATTTTATATTTGGTCATAAATTCTTGACAAAATAATATTCTTTTCTATCATTTTAATTATTTTATCTTATTTCCCTTCATAAGAAAGTAATTAATTTTTTATACTAGCTGTTATAAACTAATTACAGCAATCTTCCTCTTAAAGATTAGATGTAAAAGTAGGAGAAAAAAAAAAATCTTTTTCATGTACTTGATTTCATTCTCCAACTTGTCTCAAGAGTCAAGTCTCAGCATATTATTGTACGACCAAGTCCAGAATTCAAACTGGAGGGTTTTCTTAAGGATTCAATACATTACTACATTGGTCAGAGGGGTTTGGTCAGGGAAAAATTGTAGTAACTAGTGAAACATTGAATGTATACCTCCTAGATAAGCGTGGGACTTAAAAGTTCCTGTACCTCTTGGTAGAGAAAGAGAAGAAAAAATTCTGAGAAAAATTTAAGATAGATGAGACAGAAGAAGAAAAAAAATTATGTCCATTACTCCTTCAGGAACATTTTTATTCGGATGAGTATTTTCAAATTTCTACCATACCTTGAATTATCTGATCATTTTGTTTTGTCCCAGGATGAGGACAGGTGATTGATACCACTGGCTGGGGTGTTATAAAATTATAATTTCGATTAATATTTTCAACAATAATCTTGCATATATATATATATATATATAGATCCTATAGAGCAACTTGGTGTAGTAGTGAAATTCAGAGAGTTGGTCTAATGATTCGTAAGTTCTCATGAGATCTTGGTTTCAAAATATTGTGGTATCTTAACATTATGCTTAAATAATTCTTACCTTTAATTATCTATAGATACTGAGTATGAAACAAAGAAATTAAATATACCCAAAAAAATAATCAAACGATTAAGTTGGATAGAAAAAGAAAATTTGGTATTGCAGTGAGAAACCTTCTGCTAGCTACCAATAATCAAATATGAAAATTGGGCGGGAATTTTTAAAATGCAAATGGACTTGACATGCATGTGATGATAATGATGGATTGGTCAAATGTGACTTAATAATTATGGCCTTATGGGATATAATGGATCTGAGCTGAGGGGTTGAACATTTTACTTTGTCCAACTAATGATGCAGGCTATTTATTTGGGGTAAAGTTTGTGTTATATATCACATATGTGATCTAACTTTATGAAAGTTCTGTACCATTCACTTATTTAGACACAGAAGTGAATTAACGATGGTTTAGGGTTTGGTGGAGACAAAGGAAGAAGATGCCATCTCTGTTGTACGAAAGGAAATGATGTTACATAACATGAAAGATCGATATAGCTTCCGTCATTATTCATGAAGTACTAATTTATTTTTTTGTGGGTAACGGGGTTAACATTAATTGTGAAAGCCAGATGACATTGCATGCGTTTTCCTTGTGAGGTGATGTGTGAGCCAGAACTAGTGTCCAAATCCTTAACTAACATACCATAAATCAGAAACTTATTGAAAGCTTGAAAGAAGCAAGAAATGGTTACATCACATGCAATTGATTGTGAACAATTTTCTTTTCTTTTCTTTTTTCTTTTTTTGAGAGGGAGTGAACAATTTTCTTCGCTGTGGAATATGTAATGACATATCATTCCATTATATCAATGATAATTAAGTACTCCTTAGGTATAAAATAGAAAAATAATAAATAATTTTTAAAAAAAACTTCTAAGTCCCATGACCTAAGTTTCACACTCTCACGTGTTAAAAAGTGAATTTATAAGTATCGCTAGTCCATAGTTCATATTGTTACTTTTTTTCTTTTTCTTTTTTTTCTTTTTTATGTGAGTTTCACTTGTAACTTGTGAGTGATGAATTCACAATATCATTATTCATCTTACTCTCATAAAGAAAAAAAGAAGAAGTATTATTTGATTTAAAACTGTCTATTTATCTTGGGAGTTAAAGAGTACTCAAATGACATTAGTTTGAGATTATGCATATAAACACCATCCTACCATCCTTATAAATGGTGTCTTTATGTAATTTGCAATCTTCCCTCTTTTTCCATGACATGTCAAAGACTCGCTTAAAATAATGAAAGCATTTGTTATTAATTTTTAATAATATTGGAGCTTATGACTCTTAGAAATTTGAACACTTAATTAACCCGCAAGTGTGTATCCTATGCACATTGGGTAATTATCAGGAAAAAATGATTGAAGCAATCATAGATTGTTAGTTAGGAGACTTAAACCCAAGAACTCATCCCTTGAGCTTTATTCTTTATTTTTACTTTTTAATTAGTTTTTTTTTTCTTTTTTGAAATATTAACCTTACTGTTGTTATTAAAGGATATGTGTGCACCCACAATTTTTTTTTTCTATCATAAAATCTGTGGTATGTCTTTAATGCTCTTAATGTGATGTATAATTATAAAGTAAGATGATGTTTTTTTTTCATGCCCTTAAGATGATGTATAATTAAAGCAGCAATAAGAGAAGATACGTGACTCTTTTTCTTTTATTTTATATAATAATAACACGGCTAACATAAATGATGGAGCTCAATAGTCAATAGAAATCACAAAAAGAATTAACTGCATTTGCCAAGTGCCAGGTGCCAACACATTTTACACTCAAAAAAAAAAAAGAAGGGTTAGCTAGCTATCTTTTATGTAAGAAATCCCATGAATAAGATAGTAGTCCTATACTCCTATTTTATCATTGAAGTCTATGTTAGAAAATCCAGGTAATTAGATGATGGTGATGGTAATGTTGATCAACCTGGCTTGACCCACCGCTCATTCTTGTTCTACACAATTCCAGTTTGAAAACCATGAGAAATTATAACATTCACTTATCTATAGATAAGTAATGTGGTCTATTATTTTACTAAAAAAATTTCACGTATTTAAAATTGTTAATTACAAAAAAATTTTAAAATAAAAATTAATTACTAACTTAATAATTTTAAACAAATTAAAAACTTTTAATAAAATAATAGACTACGTTACATTACTTATAGTACGCTATAATTTCTCCTCAACCACGCCATTTTCAACTTTCTCCAAGTCTTCACTGTAATGATGGTAACTACACAGGGCTGCATAGCCTATACTCTAAAGGTAGAGTTCATTATAAGAATAAATCAAACAGACCTGCGTGACTGCGTCATGACTAGTAGAGTAGGTTGGACAATTATTGCTGAATTTATAGGTGACTGTTTCAGACTAATTAAATATCTATTCAATGTATATATATATTTTTTTTTTTGGCTGAATATATATAGTCAATGTATGTATTATCACTATTATGATTTTCATCAATTATAACTTTTAATGGTCAGAGCCCAGTTAGACCGCGACCAGGTCAGTCGGGCGTGTAGTACTGTGCACCTTTCGGCTAACATAGCTTTACCCAACATCTCTATTTAATGATAATTGTTTGTGTTTGTGTGTGTTTTTTTTGGTTGAGCATTAACTATTTTTATTTTTATTGTATTATTTGTGATACTGTGATATGACTATGATTATGATTTTTTTTTGGCTGAATATATATAGTCAATGTATGTATTATCACTATTATGATTTTCATCAATTATAACTGTTAATGATCAGAGCCCAGTTAGGCCGCGACCAGGTCAGTCGGGCGTGTAGTACTGTGCACCTTTCTGCTAACGTAACTTTACCCAACATCTCTATTTAATGATAATTGTTTGTGTTTGTGTTTGTGTGTGTGTTTTTTTTTGGTTGAGCATTAACTATTTTTATTTCTATTGCATTATTTGTGATACTGTGATATGACTATGACTATGAGCACAAGATTTCACAGTTGAGGAAATAAATAGTCTTCCAGTCATATATGATTATATAAATAGATAACAGGCATTTACACTCGCATATGGTACATAGAATTGAAGATTGATGCTTTTTACAAAATTGGGTAAAATGAAATCTAGATCTGGAATTCTTTAAATGTTTGTTTTAAATGACAAGTACCCTGTGTATTCATAGGTTCTGGTCAAGCCATTATGAGTATGACCTGTCTTTTTAAATTACATTAATTGATTAATAATTTAATATAAGAAAATGTTGGAAATTTAATATCAAAACAATAATTAAGTACTTTTGTACCACATCTGTGGCCAAAATAAGCTTTTACCAATTTCTTACGAATTTTTCAGTAAAACATCTTTTTTCTGAAACTATTTAGAGAAATGTCCTTGTTTTGAAACTAAATTTTCTAAAAATCAAGTTCTAAATGTAAAACTCAATTTTTGGACAATCGAGTTATAGTTAACGTGGACTTAGGAAAAAAAAAGTTTTTCTAGAACTCGAGTGTACTCGAGTTTCTTGAATGGAACTCGAGTTCCCAAAAAAAAAAAAAATTAATTTTCAGTTCTATATAACTCGATTGTGCAAAAATCGAGTTTTAAATTGAAACTCGATTTTTAGAAAATCAAGTTTCAAAACAGGGGCATTTCCCTAAGTAGTTTCAGACATTGAGCATTTTGCTGAAAAGTTTTGGTGAAAGAAGCAAATGCCCATTTTGGCCCCACATCTGCCAAAAAAATATACGTACACAACCTAAACAAGTAAAAACACCCGTAATAACTAGCAAAGAGAATGTATTATTTCTGCTGCATGAAAAATGAGCTAATGAAGAGAGATTGCCATTAAAAGGATTGGAAGAGAGACCTTATTTGGACTTGTTTAAACCTAACACTGATGGATCTTCCTTAGGTAACCCAGGCCTTGCAGGAGGAATAGTATTCTCCGAGATGAGCTGGGCAACGAAATCAAGGGATTTTCTAAGAATATTGGAAATACCACTAGTTTCTTAGTCGAATTATGGGCTCTTACGGATGGGTTGATCATGTACAAAAAACCTTTTGATAAATGCCCTAGAAGTAGATTTAGACGCTAAAGTAATTGCTGAGTTAATGAACAATTTTGGAACTATTAACACCTCTAATTCTTCTCTTATAGCTGATTGTAGGCTCCTGATTTCCCAAGTTCCTCAAGTTAAGGTGAATCATTGCTATAAGGAGACTAAAAGCTATGTTGATGCCCTTGCTAAAACGGGAACTAGGCAATTTGTTAATTTTTTTTTTTTTCCCTCATCTGATCTTTTAGATGCATATCTTTCAAATCTGTATGGATTGTACTTTAACAGACTTCGTCCTAATCTTGTTGTTTCTTCTATTTCTTAGTTGAATGAAATTTTCAGTTCACCGGAGAGAGAGAGAGAGTGAGAGGGGATGGGAACCAAGAGAATTGGGAGAGATAGAAGTGGAAGCTACAAAATTGTTCTTAAGACTTATATACTTTTACCAAAAATATAGAAAATTCTAAAAGTTTTTTACCTAACTTATTTGCCTCATCTAGTTGATTGACACAATCCGCTATTATTAGGAGTCAAAGTTTGGGTTAACCTGTGGTGTAATAAAATCTTCTAATCATATTCATTTATATTCTTCCAAGTCAAATTGGGTTAATGGATTCAAGTTCATCTTACCAAGTTCAATAGAATCCCTCATTAATAAATTTCACCATGAGAGGAACACATTCCTCGTTTTCCCGATAAAGCTAAAACTAGTTACCATACAACAACAATCCAAATGCTATTAGTGATCCCCCTCTCCCCCAACTCATTTATTTTCCAATGATTTAATATACCAATCATATAAGAAGACTTCAAAGAATAAATTCTACGAGACAATCAAGTTTTTTGCCTTTTTTTTTTTTTTTTTTTTGGGGGGGTGGGGGGTGGGGGAGAAAGAATCAAGTTTTTTGGTTAAGTTCTAAAACTATTTTTGGGCGCAAAATGTGGTTTTGCGGAAGCATTAAAGTTTGTATACAGTACACAATACTTCAAATTCTAAGAGGTTTGGTTAAGATGTTTGGTAAACAATCTTACAATCAATTTTCAATTTTGGGAAAGAATGATTCTTGGATTCAAATCCACAAGAGTACAACGCCTAAGAAGGGCTTTCACTCTGCAAGTATTTCTCGAAATGCTCTAATCTCAAAAATGTTCTTAAAAATGTAAATATTTAGTTGCATTTGAGGCAGCGGCTGAAATTGAACTGTGAAAAAATAATAAATAAATCATCCAAACCGCGTGAAATTAGCAAATTAGCAAAGGAAGCTAATTATAATTTGGGAAATTAGGACAATTACCCCAAAGCCGCATCAAGATTCCTACTTCTACAAAATTCTTTCCCCATTTTTCTCCGTCTTTTCAACACTTGGAAGAGATAACAACATGACCTTGATAGGCCCAGCTTAGTCCTCAAAAACAAGGAGTAACTGCATTTATTAAATCACCTCAGCAATGACACTGCAAAGTAATAGATAAAACTTGCACAAAAACACAAGAATGATCGGATTCGTAGCCTTTCCAATAAGTTGACTGGGAAATAAAGTTCCAAGCAATCACATTGATAAGACTTGTGTGATCATGAAGATTACCATGAGCAGGAGTTGGCCTTTCAAAGGCTAACCACTGAACAAGCATATTGGTATATTAATTTTATTCACCAAATTAAGAAGGAAAACCGAATTTAATCATAATGATCAGAAATATTGAAAAATGGCGTTTTTTTAATTCTTGCTTGAAATATTATATTGGTGTGCATAAGCTTCAAGTGCCAAAGAAAATTCAGAAAGCTCATATTGCATTTTTTATCAACAAGCTATGAGCATTTAGAAGAATAGACAAAAGGGAAGACATCAATTAAAGAATGTACCCAGTAGGATCAGAAGCAATGAGTCTTGTACTATGGCTCTAATAAAGAATCTGGAGAGGTGCTCCTATGTTCTACCATCCACATCAAACCCAGCCCCAGTCCAGCCAGGTGCGGGAGATCCTCTACCCTTAGGCACAGCCCCGATTCCCTTTCCTCTTCCTTGGAACTGACTTTTCTTCCTCCCTCGTCCTTCTCCCTCAGTAGAAGGTTGTTGATTTTGCCCATTCATCACTGTAACATTTCCACCATTTCCTTGATTAGGGACATTTGCAGTAACTCCAGCAACTGGTTCTGTTGACTGAGGAACTGAATCATTTGTAACTGTGGTATTTTGGGGTGGTCCCACTGATTTCCCATCCTAAAACATTTATTCCAAAAGCTAACTTTTAACATTGTTTTAATACCACTGATATGTATACATCAGTGCTTATGATATCAGCACAAGACCTATGATGGATGTTGTGTAACGCATTCAATAAAATGCATGAACCTTGTTAAGATTATGATAATGACAAAGGTAATAGCAGCAAGCTCAACAACAACCCCCCCCCCCCCCCCCCCCCCCCTGTGATAAACGCAAATATGCAGTACAAAGACATTGGGGAGAGGCATGGTTGGTGCTATCGTCAGTGTTTTACCACTGTAGCTTAAATGATCATTTACCAAAATAAATAAATAAATAAAAAATAAGAAAATCAATTTTCCATCTATATAGGTGAATCTGAATTAAAATGCATATATGTGTGTATGCATAAGTGACATATCTATTATAGAACAGATAAAATATAAAAGTGTTCATTTGAAATTGCAAGAATTTACACCCATCTGCAAGAGGTATACCTATTGGGGGTCAACCCAAGGAAAGTATCGTACTCAGAAAATGGTCTTGTAACCTGTACTTGGGCTCTGCTTTTTAACCTAATAAAAGATATATATCTAGTGCATCCGGTCTGGACAGTGTACATCCTAGGACAAAAACTTTGGTAAAACCAGATATTTCTAACCCAGAAAATATCACATTGATTCAGCATTGAGCATAAATTTCCTATGTAAATTAACGAATATGATGCAACCTATCACCCCTGGTAGAATATATTGAACATCAATACTTCAACATATGACAGAATTAAAACAGTCGTCCTCCTATCCTTAGGCATCACAAAATCAAGATGTACCAAGAAAATAAAAATAAAAAATCTTTTTTTGGGTTGGACTAATGGATGGCAAGAACAATACTTATAGTTTAAAACAAGCAACAAGCAGGTTTGGGTTGGACTAATGGGCAGTAAGAACAATAACTACATGACTTGAAACTGACTAGTTCATTATTGAGTGAAAATATGAAAAATAAAATGCCTCCCAATATTTAACATTCAACACTTGTAAATTGTTATTATAATGTGAAACAGTAGAAACTATGAAACAACAAACGTTTAGCAAAATTCACTGGGTTGAGATGTACAAGAGCCTAAACCTGCACCCACCCATTTTAGGTTCAGGACAACAAGGAAAAGATATAGTAAAAGCAGATGGATGAGAGAGCACTATTACAATGAGTAAGCTCTAATCCATTTTTCAACTACTGACAGATTACATTAGTTTCTCGGTGGATGAATGGAAAAGTCCTAACAATGAATGCCAGATCAAGTAATTACTAAGGCTTTCTTTCTTGAGATACAATTCTGTAAGGATGTGGTATAAAATCCATATTTTACCCCTTCAATCCCAACGTACTATATCATCTTATCACATATTTGAGAATAAGTATAACCACACACAATCAATTCTAATGCCCATATATAAATCCAATCAAATTGGGAGTTTATTGAGATGTTATTAGGTGTGGTAGGATGTATTGAATTTTAAGTAAAATGCTGATGTGACAATCTCTTATTAGATAGTGTAAAACATGAGTTTTACACCCCATCCTTACCAAATTCGGACTCTTCTTTCTTTATTCTCTTCTACTTCTATTTCCTTTACCTTAAATGCACTGCTCTACTTTTCAGACATCCTTACAAGTCAACCGAGACAGAAGCAGCGCAAACCCATTTTAACATGGGTTTGAACTTTCAATGAGAAATTTAAAGATATATTTGTAAAAAACCTTTCTTCTTTTTTATAAGAATTTATAAGTTCATTAAACATTTTTGCACTTTGTACAGTAGAATACTCTGCAGATCAAATGAAGCAAAAAACACCAAAAGTGCTAAAGAATCACTTTACAAAAGCACTGTCATAATGAAATGACATGCCCATCACCTCAGAAGGCCATGACATGGAATCTATGTTATGCTATACTAACTGACCATCAAATCACAGAAACTCCAGGCAATCTATAACCACAGGGTCCCATCCAAGCCATTCACTATATATAAATATAACAAACAGAAATAACAAGAGAACTTACAAAAGGGACAGAGGTGGATGATCTACTCGGGTTCAAGGCTTCTAGTCGTCTTTTTAATTCCTCCAGTCTAGAAAACTGTGTGTTACTGCTTTCTTCAACCTATCAGACACGATAGTGTCAAAAAGAGGAAGGGGTTGGGGGGAGTCTAACAGAAACCATTCATATACAAATTTAACAGAGATATGTACCAATTGGCTCAAGTCATCACATAGCTTCTGCTTGATTGCTTCCTCATCCTTCACAGCCTGTGAAGCCGCTTCCCACACCTGAAGTACATAAAAGAACAATCTTTTAGAAAATTGAACAGGAAATGCAACATATGACTCTTATGGAGTAATCCATGTAATTCTATCAGTTCAGAACGGCTAAAGAAACTTTTGTTGAGAATAATGCATGTACTTCATCCTTCCCAATTGTGTATAGAAATGTATTCACTGTTTAAATTATCAAATTTAACTTGATAATTTAACTTGAAACTTGGTCACATTTACTAAGTGCATTTTGTAATAATTCATCAAAACTTGAAAAATTATACTCATTATTTTTACCCATCTCAATAAGCTTGATTGACTTAAGAGTGTTAACAACTCTTGACTTTCATGGGCACTTAGGAAGCAGAAAAAGAGAGTTGATAAACTATTTATATGATGCCAGAGAGTAATTATATCATCTGAAGGGTAAATAAATAAGCTCGATCTATTATTAAATAGACAAACCTTTCGTGCTTGTTCTTCCTTCAGCTTCGCAAGACGAATTTTCTCCGTTGACATTTCTATTTTCTTTCTCAAATGTTCAAGTGCTTAAGGCATGCATCATACGTGATAGCAACAACAAAATCAATCAACTATGCACATTAATGAAGAAAATTTTCATTACTATACAATACAAGAATAACTAAAGATGACAACCCACCAACCTGCTTTTTTTGGCCCCGCAGTGAGTTTCAGCTCCATCGAGAGATTTGCAAATTCTCTTTCAACATCACGAATTTTGGTATAATTTTCTTCAATGTATCTGGGAAGATAAAGCAGAGAACATTAAGGTCTTCAGTTAATTAAATCATTAATCGCACAGCTAATGTTAGAAGCCCACATGTGGGTAAAGATATGAGTCTTGAAATAATTGTTGTAATCCATTTAGTTAGTTAATTGAGACTAGGATGAGTTAGGTAGGATTTGATCACATGTAGTTCATTTAACACATGGTTTATTTCATAGAGCACATGTTGAATTAACTAGCCAATTATCTTAAGCCATGAGGGCCAATGAAATTAGAGCTAGTCTCCTCTATATATATATATGATTGTAATTCTCAATTATGCATTGAATAAAGAATAAACTACTTCTTGCTTAGTGCATTCCTTCTGTCATAATCTTCCATGTCTCTCTCTTAATTCTTTGGAAGGTGATTGCCTCAAATCAAATCAATTTCCATACAATCCTATCAATTTCCATACACTTCCCAACCATCCCCTTTAGGAACCACCAGGTTCCTAACAACTAAAAGTAATGAAGGAAACCAATCCCAACAACACTAAATAATTTCGCTTTTTTTTTTTAAGAAAAAGTACATGCTAAAAGAAACAGCAATACAAAGCCATTGTCAAAGCACTCAAAATCATTAGTGCAAAACAATTCAAATATATTGAGAAGTTGTTGTGTATTCATATTTTTTTAATTTATTCATTCTCAAACCTTGATAATTCAACCAGTTCGAGCAC
The DNA here is from genome assembly GCF_002906115.3 of Quercus suber. NCBI lineage: Eukaryota > Viridiplantae > Streptophyta > Magnoliopsida > Fagales > Fagaceae > Quercus > Quercus suber. The sequence continues at coordinate 374,818 of NW_027069754.1, read as the reverse complement.
AAAACTTCAAACAATTAAAAAAAAATTTAAAAAAAAAAAAAAAAAAAAAAACTTGCATGCCACCTATATATCTTGCCACCACCGTAACATCACTATCAACATATTTCTACCACCACAATTACCTTTGCATTAATACTTACTCTACAGATACCACAACCTCATCTAGAATGCAAGCAACACAACTACTACTACTAAATTTTTGGGTTCAGCTATGGATCATCAAACAAGCACTACTAGTTACAGTATGAACTCACAACCATCACTAGAAACTATTTCACTGCTAACTTTAAAATAACATAGCCACTAGCAACATAAAAAATGACCCGCGACCACCGCACCTCCAAAACCTTTTGTCTAACTATCTTGTCACTCCCATTAGACTACCTTCGATAGTAGCACCACTTCCTCTAACATGTTTCCAACCAACTATAGTATCCATTTAGGAACAGCTTATTTCGTTTTTTGCTGAAAATGTGCTAAAACATACTTTTTGCTGAAATTTTAAAAAACTGTACATAAAAAGTAAAAAGCTAAAAGTTGAACTTATAAGCTCATGCCAAACGGACACTTATGTTGTCCTAACAACATGTGTGTACTCAATCAACTTATCATTAAATTGCTTCACTCCTCAACATTAAAACTTATAACTAACATTTAACAACACACCAAATTCTATCACAGAGGTTAAGTAACTAAACCAAGTATTTTTAGCAAATTGTCTATAGTTTTAACCAAATACTCTGTGCTTAATACAAAACCTCCACATTATTCAAAAATTTCATCAGATTCTTCAAAATAGGTTATTAAATCAAAACTTATCAATGATTCTTGTTGATTTTCTCAGCATCCAAACAAAGCAGTATGAGAAAATAAAGATTATTTAGTATAAATTGAACAGCAAAAAATAGTTAATGAATTGGGGAAATGTACGTACTTCTTTAACTGAATCTGCTCTTCCTCAATTATCTGCCAAACAAAAACGAAAACAAAATTAAAGAAAATTCAAACAAACAAAAAGCGAGAGAGAGAGAGAGACCTTTTCGGTGTAGGCAAAGACGGGAGCTTCACGAGCGAGGCCATCGGGTCCAATCTCGGGTCGGAGCGAAGGATTCGAAGCCATTCCTCTGTTTTCTGTGTTAAAAAAAAAAAAAAAAAAAAAAAAAAATGGCGTTGGATTCGATCTCTTTCTCTCTCTCTCTCTATCTATGTATCATTCAATGTATGTATCTCCGATCTACTGTTTATTCTTTAACTCAATTGTGTTTTAACAATTTATATATATATATATAGAAAACGTGGGCTTCGCTTTTATGTGTTTTATTATTTATTTTGCGCCAAACTGATGCCGATGTGCGTCGGTGCGATTTTTCGGGTCAATCCGGTTCAATGTTCCGATCAATCACACTTGACTCTCGCTGCACATGCCTAGCATGTGCGACAATCAGAAAATGACGCAGCAATTTAGGCGTTAATAAATAAAAAAATTAGAATTAAGATGTTTACCAAAAAAAATTAGAATTAAGAATCTAGATAAGGACAAGACTTAGGTACAGTACTTGAATGTTATTTCTTAAATTCTCCTTTTAAGATACTGCCATGTGAATATTTCTCATGAGATGAAAATATATTTTTTAATTAAGTAGCCACATAGCTGAATCTTAAGAGCGAATCTAAAGAACAATACATAAGGTACTGTACCTAAGTTTTGTCATTTAGATAGGGCAAGACTTAGGTACAGTACTTAGATGCTGATCCTTAAGTTCCCCTTTTAAGATTCTGTCATGTAGATTTTTTTCTCATATAATGGAAGTGTATTATTTAGTTAAGTAAATAAATACTGATATTGATGTGTTTGGACTTTAGATGCCGCTTATTTTGATGAAAATTGAAAACCATGTAACAAAATAATTTTTAAATACGTGAATAATATTGTGAGACCCATTTTTAATAAAAGTTTTGCTAAAAAAAGAGATTTATGGGTCTTGTGAACAATGCACCATTGGAAAAGCATTGTTGCGACAGAAACGAGCTTTTCAAAAGAAAAGAAAGAAAAAAAAACACAGACGCATACAGTTTCAACAGTATCCAAAAAGATACTTATTGGTTCTAAAAGAAAAAAAGAAAGTAAATATTAGTATTTATTAGTGTGGGGGAGTTTTTTGCTCTAAGAAAACTCATGTGTACTCCTAGGCAATTTTTGCTCTTTACCCCACATTGGAAGGGTTTCCTTCCTCCTAGCACTAGTGGTACTCTAATGCCATTGGTTCATGTCTTATAAAGTACTAGGAGGAAAGAAACCCTTCCAATGTGGGATAAAGAGCAAAAATTGCCTAGAAGTACACATGAGTTTCCTTAGAGCAAAAAACTCCCTCACAATAAAAGGAACCAAACTAATGGTACTCTAATGCCATTGGTTTATGCCTTATAAAGTGCTAGGAGGAAGGAAACCCTTCCAATGTGGGATAAAGAGCAAAAATTGCCTAGGAGTATACATGAGTTTCCTTAGAGCAAAGAACTCCCCCACAATTAGTATTTGAAAGCATTAATGCCACATGCTATGCTACACTCATTTTTCAACAAAAAAAGTTTCCTAACACACTCATGCACTTGCCTTGCCAACTCTTTATCTTTGGATCCCATAAAAAGTTAAGGATATTTTAGTATATTTAATGCAATCTTACTGAGGCTCTTAGGAAAATTTTTCAAAAAATTATCTAAATGCATATTGTTCATGAGAGATGTTATGGTTAAAATTAGGGGGGGAGGGCAGGAATAAAAGATGCAGAGAGAGAATGAAAGCGAATAAATGAAAAGGGTCATGTGTCTCAACAAATAACCCTAGCTAACGGCTAATATATTTGGAATTCACGGACCATTTTATGTTTCCATACATAAATCCACCGATATGTATGGAAACAAGTTCAAATTTGTTAAATGTATTTGTAAGCCTATGCTTGCTACTTGGGTTAATCAATTAATTGTATTAGTGACGCAGACAGATGCTTGTAAGTCGTAGTTACTAGTTAGTAATCTATTTGTTTTGACATTAATATTTTTTTTTAAAATGAATCATTTTCTAGAAAATTATCTCATTTTCCTATATTTGACAGCAGCATTAAAATGAGTTGGAAAATCATTTCTTAACTCCCCTTACTTAGCTTCATGTGAATATAGAGTTGTTTTCCTTATTTAACTTCGCATAAGATAAAATTGTATTCCAAAATTTTTTTGCTACCAAGCTAAATAAGGAAAATTAAGAGATAGTTTTAATTTGACCTATTTTCTTATACAAATGCTCCATTTGTTTTGATGTAAAATATTTTTAGGAAAATATTTTCACATTTTATCGGGTTTGTTTTGTAGTAAAATATTTAGCCAAATGTAAAATATTTTCAGTCAACCAAACCAACAAAGGAAAATTTGTGTAAAACATTTTACACTTGAAATATTGGTAAAACATTTTACACTTGCTGTACTCTCTCAGGCACGATACCCTCCTCTCTCTCTCTCATGCTCTCTCAATTTACTAAATAATTATAAATGTGGTTTAACGTTGTTTCCACTAGGATATTAATTACTAGTTCTTTTTGCCTAAAAATATTTTAGGCGAAGTAACAAAGACCTAAAATTAAATGTTGTGGAAATTAATCATTCAGCAAAAAAATTTAAATGTTGTGGCAAGGTCTAGGCACACAAAAGGCAAGCCTGATACCGTGGGCTTCCATGGTTACGCATTGGCTACCCACCATCGTCTTGAAGACCTATTGGATAAGTTGATAGTAAATTTTCATTGGATACGGAGGCAAAATCCTTTAAAAGGGGGAATAGTGAAAAAAAATACAGTACATTGAAGGAGGTCATGTAAATTTAGGAGACCACAATGGACTATTGGAGCCTGTCTTAGGGGATGATGTTCTTAATTAAACTGCTATCTTTTCAGGAATTTTAAGTGCTTTCAATTGTAACTACTTCAGGCATTGGTTCCTCAGCGAGTAGAGGAGCTATTATGGTTACGCCTAAGTAAGGAATCTCCTCAGTCCTCACCCATTTTCCTCATTCAAAATAAATAAATAAAAATAGGGACAAGCCAAGCCAGGGATTGTGGGATACATGGAAAGTTTCATAGAAGTTATTATGCAAAAAAAAAAAGGAGCAAGAAGCTCATTGTTACCTAAGCAAGGAAACTCATTACATTAGCTTAATTCCTTTTAAGTACATGAACTAGGATTTTTGTTTCAAGTTCTATCATGCATTGAGCTTTTGCAAAAATTGGAGGACAGCTTCTTTTGTGGGTAGGGCAGGAATGGCTCCCCTCTCTGTCACCGTGAGGGCACCAGTGGCATTGGCAAAAAGTAGAGCTTCCCGTAACCGCTTTTCATCCTGGAAAAAAGTGAATTTAATATTAATTTCTGAAACAAACAGAAATGAAATATTTATGTATTTAGCTGTGAAATGCTTTTTTTGATATGTTTCTTCTGCTCCTATATGTTATCTTTGAGATATGCATATGAATAATTTGAAAAATACTGTGAAACACTTTTCCATTGGATCAAGTAAGGAGATGAAGCAGAAACAATCTGAAAACCCGGATGGGATGGCAGTTTCATTTCCACAATGTTGTATTTACTTAAGAATCTCACTGTCCAGGCAAAGGGTTAGTCATGTAGCCATTAACACCACAAATCCAGAAATCTTTCATGAGTATATAATGCTACCTCAGACCAAAAATACTACCAAGTACAATGAGGGAAGCCAAAATTATTTGCACATCCAGAACCCCACAAATTCTAAGCAATGTAAAAGAGATGGCACAGGAAAGCTTTCCTGGAAAATTGGTGTCTATGGGGTTACTTTGATGAAGGAAAATTGGAAATAGCAAGCCATGAGCTTGGTAAATTTCCTGTTTATAGAAAGGATCTGAGAAGCAGTTGCATTATCACTTTCCTCTTTTTTCACTGGATGAAATTGCACATCATCTCTTATTATAAATAAACTCTTCTTGACAAAAAAAAAAAGCAGTTTTAGGAACACTTTAAGTAGATATAGAGGAAAAGAACTTCCAATGCACATTAAAGACTGACCATCCATGCCAAGCCAAATGATTCAGGCTCGAACAACTGAAACAATGGTGTTCCTAAGAATCTAAGATCATCGAAATATACCCAGACTACTAGTCTCAAATAGTGCACCCATGCATTTACTCTCTCTCTCTCTCCCCCCTCCCCTCCCTCCCCTCCCCCCCCCCAATTTCTCACATTATACGACTCAACTATATATCACGAGCAATGAATATATTCCAAATGACCCAATAAGAAGAGAACTGTTGCTTTTTAGAGACTATTGCATTCTAGTAGTTTCCCAGACCTGCAATGCTAGTACTAAGTTTTCTCCAGAGCAAAGAACTTAAGAACACATAAATTAATTTCTTAAGAACACGTTAAGTATGAGCATCTGATTAGATCCAACTAGAAGTAATATAATGCAAAAAAATTAAAATAAGCAATGGAAAGCACTTAATCCAATGATCTATTTAATTCTAGCACAAAAATAAAAATGATTTCTTCAATTCATGTAAGGACTAAAGTTACCTGGATAATATTTAGGTCAGAAGCCAAGCTGTTCACAATGCCACTGACAAATGCATCTCCAGCACCAGTTGTGTCAACAGGCTTAACTTTAACACCAGCAACCCTGCCCTTAAATTCCTGAACAGAATTTCAGTTTTCTTATAAATGACCAATAAGACAGAAATAAAAGGAAACCCAATTATCTGAAATTATTGATTACTGCAACTGCAGTCGTTTTTTCCAAGAAGTAACTAAGATCATGCATCTCCACTGCCAGATGATTCTTACATTGTCCACTAACACTTACCTTAGTGAAATATCTGCAACCCTCTGAACCTTCAGTGACAACCAAAAGCTTAAGATTGGGATGAAAGAGCTTATTTAACACGACATTATCATCATCTGGATCATCTCCACCAGTAAGGAATCTTATTTCGTCCTCACTTATCTGCAAATTTATTTAACCCCAGATGAGTTATATGTTACATATGATTGAATTCTGTTGTCATGGTAACATACCATAAATAACGCTATTAAAATTTGCAGCAATGCAGCATCAAACAACACTCATATATAAATCTTATATCATTAGATATTACACCTTAATAAAATCTGCCTGATCCCATATGCTCATTATGCCCTTCTGAGCAGCCTCTTCTGATGGCCACAATGGCAATCTCAAGTTTGGATCATAGGAGAGGAAGCAACCAGACTTTTTGGCAATGCCCATCGCAGCAAGATGGGCAGACCTGCATGGTTCGTCAATCAAACTAATTGAACCATAATGGAAGATCCTTGCCTGTATTGAAATATTATTTGGATATGAGATTTTTTAAATCAATAAAAGCATCAGTGGTAGAATTTATAACTCTTGTGATATGTTCTTAATCATAGAATTTAAAAGGAAATACCTTCTTAATAAGGTTTATATCAAGTTCAGATTCATGAAGAAGCATATCAGCACTTGGATGACGGAAAAATAAGAATTCACGCTCACCATCAGCTCTGAGCGTAATGAAAGCTAGTGCAGTTCTTGCAGTGGGTTCAAACCGCATGCCTGAATTGTCAACATTGTTTTGTTTCAAAATGTCGGCCAACATATACCCAAAATCATCAGCACCTACCTGTCATAGATAATAGCTTAGAATCAGTGCTATACTTGAGCTTAAGTTTAATCGAGGAGCCACTGTCATACATAAAAACTGTACACCACATACACAAACCCACCACCAAAAAATCTTTAGGATTGAAAAAAGCACAATTCTGGAGCTGCTAAAAGCCATTGGTAAGCCAAGAGCCTTGAAACTTAATTGTTTGGCACCTCCTGGTGTTTCCAAGACATCCAACGTTAAAGTCCCCCCCTCCTCCATTGTAACTATTGAATTATAAAAGATAAAAATAAAAAAAGGCCATTGATAACATAAGCAGCTAAAATCCATATCCCATTACACATAAGGTCAAATAGTTTTTTAATGCAATCAAGTCTGAAGGAGGTACTGCAGAATCTTAGAGAAGATATTCTCTGAGTCACATTTTGGAACCACAGAGAATTCCACACAATGGGGTCTAGACACAAACAGCTAGCCCAAAAAAGTATACATCTCAGGCTACAAAGTATTACTGAAAAAGCAATTTAACAAAGCATCATAGAAGAATAAAAGCACATTTATATGATCAGCAATTTAAACAAATTTCATAGCCAAAACAAAAATTTTAAATATTTAGCGCTCTCTTCATGTCATGTTAATTATTATTCTTTTTAGGGGGGGGGGGGGGGGGGGAAGGGGGGATCCTAACAAGTGAAGCAGGTCTTTGATATTTTAGTCACATATCTGGCGTCCCTGTTTGCATGTAAATATTTATATTAATTCTTCTCTGTTATACAGATACCAAATAGAAAGAAATGAACAATGAAATGAAATTATCTAGAAACTAACATGCAATCAGATGAAAGCTAAAATACCTTTCCTATAAAAGCTGCTGAACCACCTAGTCTAGAAATACCAACAGCCACATTAGCAGGAGCACCACCAGGAGCTTTCTTGAAAGCAGGTGCTTCAGCAAGTGAAACGCCACCAACTGTTGGCACAAAGTCGATCAACATCTCCCCAAAGCAAACAACCAGTGATTTTTATCCTGAGACCATCCTTGCGCATCTGAGGAAAGGTCTTCAGAACCAACTATACAAACCAAATCACTTCAAATTAGTAAGAATCAAGATTAAATGATTTCAAGAATTTTCATCAGAAAGCAGGAAATTGAAACATTATGCCTTGAAACAAACATTTCCTACACAAATATGTTGCATAAATTAGTATTTCCTGCCTGCATAAACAGTTGGCTTAAATCAAAATCAAAATTCACTCCAATTGGGAACCATGTCCTGCAATAGTCCAAGTTTTTTTTTTTTTTTTCAAGAGCCCATATTTGTTAAAACAAAAATTCAGATTTTGTGATCCAATAATCCCAAAACAACATATTTGGAGTTTTTTTTTTTTTTTTCCTTTTTTTAAATTATCTGCCAAATATGATCATTATAATTCTATTCTGAAGTAAACTTTTTTCGATCACATTTCATGGTTTTTGCAAATAGCCCCTTCAACTTTTCCCAAATCAATTACCAATTACCAAACGTATGCGCCCCCCACAAAACTTAAGATAGAAGAAACAAATTTTACAAACCGAATGCCAATAGAAACAGTCATACAAGATTAAATCTTTAACACGAATTAGATAACGAATACCAAATACATGTCTATAAATAAGTAAAGAACTGAAATTTCACGTTAAGATGTCCCATAAAAAAAAAAAACTTGGACTATTGCAGGACATGGTTCCCAATTGGAGTGAATTTTGATTTTGATTTAAGTTGGCTTAAATCAAAATCAAAATTCACTCCAATTGGGAACCATGTCCTGCAATAGTCCAAGTTTTTTTTTTTTTTTTCAAGAGCCCATATTTGTTAAAACAAAAATTCAGATTTTGTGATCCAATAATCCCAAAACAACATATTTGGAGTTTTTTTTTTTCCTTTTTTTAAATTATCTGCCAAATATGATCATTATAATTCTATTCTGAAGTAAACTTTTTTCGATCAGATTTCATGGTTTTTGCAAATAGCCCCTTCAACTTTTCCCAAATCAATTACCAATTACCAAACGTATGTGCCCCCCACAAAACTTAAGATAGAAGAAACAAATTTTACAAACCGAATGCCAATAGAAACAATCATACAAGATTAAATCTTTAACACGAATTAGATAACGAATACCAAATACATGTCTATAAATAAGTAAAGAACTGAAATTTCACGTTAAGATGTCCCATAAAAACAGCTCTAGAAATATACAAAAGCTAGCACCGAACAACAAAAACAAAAAGATCACAGCATAACCAAATCCCATAAAGAAAAATCACATAAAATAAAAGATACCCAGAAATAAAGAAACAATCTTTCACTGAAAAACCAGCTCAAAATGACCAAGATATGAAATCTCAGAACAGTATAATAAACAAGAGAGAGAGAGATCAAATTCTGATGGAAAGTAAAGATTCAATCAAGAATTATCCAAAAGATCATAATCAATATTCAAATTCTGAGAACCTGAAGTGGGTTTCTTGGCCATTTGAGTTCTGATGGAAGTATGAGATTGAACAGAGCTTTACTGCAACGATAATTGCGGAGAAAGAGAGACAAAGCTTGGTGTGAGAGTGTTATAAGATCGTTTGAGAAAGGAAGGAGATGGTTGTAAATTTGTATTAATCTTCAAAAAGTGGATCGTTGAATTTTTTGAGCCAACTAAAGCAAAGAGAAATCATTGAGCACCTATGACAAATTGACAATATATATGAAATGAAAGTTATGGAAATTATGTGATTATTATTATTATTATTATTATTATTTTGGAGGGAATTATTATATTTTTATTACTAGTTCACAACCAAGCAAGAAAATAGAATAAAATACTAACTAAAAAAAAAAGGTGATATCCCAAACGTTCCACTAGACTTTGAATCTATACTAATTACTAACTTTAGTTTAGATGGAGGATGTTACACTTCATCGTTGAATTTGTACTGATTTAAAAAATTTCTCATAAAAAGGTCTGGACATTTTCTATAAAAAAAAAAAAACAAAAATCATAAGGCCGTGAAGTAGATTAAGAGAAAAGATGGAAAATAAAAACGCAATATATTTTTTAGAAACTAGAAAAGCAACGTTGCTTCAAGGCAAGAGAATAAACTTGTTTATTTATTTTTTTCTTGTATGTTTTCCTTTTGTGCAAGCAAAATAAAACCGAAAGCAAGAGAATAAAAAGTATAGGTTATACTATATAATTATATACAAAGGCGACTAATTATATCCAATGTCACATTAGTTTGTAAATTTGTTATAATGAAATTAATAATATTTTTCTGAAATAAGTCTAAAAATACCAAAAGTTTCATAATAGTTGACTTCATTTATTGTGATTTATACATAATTAATAAAAAATAATGTTAACATTGGTTTAAGATAATGTGATGTGACCACCAAACACCCTTGGTGTGATAGTCACTCTACAAGTATAAGTGTTAGAATAGAATTATATTTTGTATAAAAATAATAATAATAATAATGTTATGTTACCACCGCACACCCTTGGTGAAATGATCACTCCACAAGTATAAGTGTTTGTAGAGTATGGGGGATAAGAGTCAGGGTTCAAGTCTCCAGGAGAGAGATTCACATACATATACACTTTAAAATTTATATCTTGTATTAAAAAAAAAAAAAAAAAAAAGAAGATAATGTGATGTTGTAACTTGTAATAAGAACCGATTTAGTAAATTATGAAAAAAAAAAATTAGCAAAATTTTTTATTTCTCTTTAGAGTGCTTGCTTTGCAATTTTATATTAGAAAGTCTTTAATACGTTATCATTTGACTTTTATTGTTCCTTTAAAATTTTGGTTTTGCTTATTTGAACTTTTTTCCCTTCCATCTTTACTCTTTTATGAATTTAAAACTTAAAACTTATCCTATAATTTCTTAATTTATATCTATACTATATATAAAAGAATTCATTTCTTTCAACTGGACTTTTATGTGGTTCAAAAATACTCTCATTAATGAAGAATAACTTCATTTAGAAAAAATGTTGTAAATGTTAAATAATAAATTTCATCTTGAATTCAAAAAGAAAACTCCTAAAATTTAAAATTATTTTCCTTTAACGCTCAAAAAAGAAATCACTGATATTGCTTATTTTTAAAGTTTATCATTTTTATTTGTTTGAAAAATAAAAAATATATTTTTTCAAATTATAATAAATATAAATTATTAACCTGTACCTAAAAAAATAGAATAATTTCTGAACATGCATAAAGTGCATGCCTAGAGACTTATGTATGTGTTAAGATTTTATTGATTTTATTTTGTATAGGACAATATTGGTCATCGTTTTTTTTTTTAAAAATGAAAAAGAAAAAAAGATTGGTCATAGCTAATTTTCACTGAAATCACACCTGAACATCACCAAATACATCACCAAATAAGCGTGAACAACGTCGTATTTGACAAGTGACAAAGGTTGAAAACATCGCTTTTTCCAAAAGTGACATGGCAAAGTAATATAATATATATATATTTTCTTTTGGACCACAATTGCAAGCACATCTACCAGTAATATAATAACTCATGTGATTATTGCACACTCTTTGGATGACTTATATGTTATTTTGGGAAGAGGGTTTTAATCTATGACGTTTGCTTCTAATGGTAGTTTTTTATATTCAAATCAAAATATCAATTAATTTTTAGTGTAGACGGAAATTGAATCTTAGATTTTTTATACAACTATCAATAATTTTACTAATTGAGTTAATTGGAACCCAAATTACTTATACGGTTTTAGTTAAGCTCAATTGAGAAAGAAAATTTGTCGTGAAATAAAATATCTCAAATTTAAAATTATCATTTATACCAAAAATTCAATTAATATTTTGATTTGATAATAAATAGCAATTATTAAGAGTAAATACCATATATTTAAACTATTAAAAAAAAATAAAACGTTGTGCATTTATAAGAGTAGTTTATGTTATGAGGTATATGTAGGTTAGTGGTTAGCCACCTAGGATGTAGCTGTCCAAATCATGTTTGTGTTGAGGATTAACTGTATATGACGCATTAATATTATTGTAATAAGTTATTTTGCGATTGGATCATTTTTCTTTGTCTTTTTATTTATTTTTTGGGTTGAAAACTTATTTATTTACTTGCTTAAAATTGATAAAAGTACAGTTGCACAGAAAAACATTAGACTTTTTTTTTTTTGGAGGAAAAAAAAAACATTAGACTTTATAAAACTATACATGAATAACTAAGCTATATTATTTATCCAAAAAAAAAAAAAAACTATAAAATTGTATAGTTCTACTTTAATTATTAGCACAGGCCTAAACCTAGTCCAACAAAACCACGTATACATGAATTAGGATTTTTTTTTTCTTTTTTGGTAGGGTTTAATATAAAGTAAAATGGGTGTAATTTTCTCGGCCGTTATTAAGACTAATGTTAAGGATATAGTGATATACGAATAGTTTTCACAATCTAGCCTATCTATAACTTGTTAAGTTGGCAATTTATAATTTCAGTAACATCACTGTCACTTGGACCTACTACTAACACAATTTTTATTTTGTATCAATCACAACAATTTTTGTTAGTGATTGTGAAAAAAATAGTGTCTCAAGACTTATTACATAATTTAAGATGCGATCCCTTTTTAGTTAGGACTATCCTTATATATGCAAAAACCAGCCCACACACTATAACCCAACTGACTTTTCAAGCTTTGGCCAAATTTCAACGATTGTGAGGTGGTTGGCGATATGTAAAATGCATTGAAACCCAACTCTAATGAATCAAGTGTTGCGTTTCCATATGGGAATCTGTACAATCACAACGCATTTGACCCATATTTTAAAGAATCGCCCATTTTCGAGAGTTGTTCTATATCTTCGCCCATACTTGGTAGAAATCTTGAAATTTTCTCATTCACGTCACTATTCCTTCCTCTCCTACTTAATGTGGTCCGTCGAGTAATAGGTTGAGCCTCATTGACGTCACCATTCCTCCCTCCTTGTTCTTTTTTTTTTTTTTTTTTTTTTTTGGTTATTTTATTAATTTGAGATAGTTACGGACTTACGGTATATTACTAATTACATAACTTGAACTCTTCCCCCCACTCCCCCTTAAATCCTCAAATACTTCGTGCATGAGGAGGTATTAATTAAAGTTACAAGGCCCTTCCCAAAAAAAAATCAGTATTCTTAGTTATGGGCCTTATCGCCACTATCAATAATCATGAAACATTTTTTATGAATAATATCATATCATATGAAATCAGAAAAGAATCTCTTCGATCTTTTTATTTTTTATATCACCTTATCGGAACCTACTAAAATGTTTGCATCTTCGCTACACGTATACGAATTAGGGCCAAGTAACAAAAGTTGATATGGACATGGAGAAGAAAAGCAAAACCTAAATATGCAACTTATATGTCGAATCACAAGTATCTACTTTTAAGTTGTCAATATTGGCTTCTATTATAGATCCGTGCACTATCTGAGTTTGATAAGCTTTTTTGTACGCTTGAAAAGACTCAATAGAATTGGCCCAAACTGTAAGAGGAATTTTTACTGGAATATTTCAAACAATGTCAATGTCAATGATTAATGTCTGGAATTTAGAATTTGCAGGGCATGCATACAGTAAAAAAAAAAAAATTGCAGGGCATGTATACAGAAAAAAAAAAAAAAAAAAAAAAAAAAAAAAACAAACAAACAAACAAAAAAACTTGCACAAGCCGGACTCAATATTCCATCAATGTTACACTGGTTTTTTTCTTTTTGTGGGTAGTGTTTACGCGTACTCAAACAACTTCATATTAATAAAGTCAACTTTTTATAGAATTTTGACCAATTTTATAAGGGGTAGAGCCAATAAGCCAATTTTTTGAATTGTATTTGGCATTTCAATACTATTTTTAGTTCTTTCATCAATTTATACAATGTGAACTTTACAATAAATCATATTTAACGGACACCTTAGAATAGTGTTAACATTTCTTTTTGTTTTGGATTTTTTTTTTTTGATTGGAAACATTTCTTTTTGTTGTTTATTCGTAAGAGCATCTACAGCAATGGAACTAAAAATTTAGCTATTTGACACCACAAAAAGTTACTTTATTTATTTTACCTACACACATGCTGCAGCCGTGAATCTATTTTAGCTTTCAACATACTAAAATAATATAAACATCACAATAAAATAATATATCTACTACAATAAAATAATACATCTCACTACAATTAAAAAAAAACACCACAACAAATTAACAGCCACTGCCAACAAGAACAACTGCCCACAACCACCCAACAGTGACTAGCAATCTAAGAACAACCACCACTACCACTACCAAAAATCCAAATTAGCCAAAACCACCACACAAATCACCACCAACACAACCACACCACCACTGATCCACATAATTCAACCACCATGAAACCTAGCCAAACCACCATTATGAAACCCAGAGAAACCCATGAAATCTAGTCATAGCCATGAAATCCACGACGCTCTTGAGTTCAATGAAGGCAGTGCCAGTTGGAGCTTAAATCAATGATGAAGCTTAGGTCGGCAATGGAGCTTGGATCGGCGGTGAGATGGAGGATTAGGCTTGTCGGCGTTGGGTGAGCAAGGAGATGGAGGATTCTGCGAGGTGGGTCGGTGGCGTGGGACGGCAACGTGGGCGATGAAAATGAAGATCGGCGATGAAACAAACCCATAACATATCGGCGATGAAGACAAACTCATAATAGATTGACGATGAAGATGAAGATCCAGAACAGATCGGAGGAGCACAGAGTAGATGAGGGAGAGAAAAAAAATAAGAAGGAAAAGGAAGAAAAAGAGAAGCCTGAGAGAGAGAAAAGAAAGAAAGAGAAAAAAAAATTAATAAAAGAAGAGAAAGAAATTTAATAAAATATTATTATTGTTTTTAACTCTTAGCTACAGTGCACATCTATAGATAGATGTGCACTGTAGCAATGAAGCTAAAAAATATAGATTTAGCTCCACTGCTGGATGGTGGTTTTTTGTGTTTTGGTGGAGCTAAATAGTTAGCTAAAATAGCTATATAGCTATTTAGCTCCACTGCTACAGGTGTTTTACAAATCTAGTACAATATATATATATATATATATGTGTGTGTGTGTATATATGTATGTATGTATATATTTGAGAGAGTTCTCACCTACGACATTTGCAAGAGTCTTTTGGCTAAATATTGCAAAAAATGAAGTTTATTTGTGATATGGTTACTGTTCAAACTTATTTGGGAAAATGAGGAGAAAAGTGAATTTCGGCAACACCAATGCCAAAATTCTAAGAAAAAGTAGAGAGAGGAGAGAGAAATAATGTGACGGATGGAGAGAGAGAAAAGAAATTTCGCAATGATATTGCCGAAATTAGAAGATTAAAAAAAAAAAAAAAAGAATTGTGGCAAGAGTAATGCTAATGCCACACGTTATTTTATTATTTTTTTACAAACTGTTGTCATGACCAATTTTTTATTGGTTTCTCATTAGTGCCTACCAACAAATCACTTTTTTATTTACCAATAATCACTCATCACATCACCAGTTTATGAAAGTTGTAAAAAAATTGTAACTCTAGCATTTTGCCAAAAGTGAATGATTAAAAAAAAAAACTAAATTGTGGCAATTGAATTGCCAAAATTGAAGGAGTAAATAAAAAAACCTTGATTGTGGTAAGATTAATGCAGCCACAATTTTTGGAGTAAAATGATAGAGATAACTTTAGTCCTCCAAAAGTGTGGCTGTAGCTTACCACAATCATGGTTTTTATTTTTATTTTTACTCCAATTTTGGCAATTCAATTGCCACAATTGAGTTTTTTTTTTTTTTAATCACTCACTTTGGCAAAATGCTAGAGTTACAAACTTTTTTACAAAAACTTTCATAAACTGTTGATATGATGAGTGATTATTAGTAAATAAAAAGTGATGTTGTTAGTAGGCACTAATAAGAACAAGTAAAAAATTGGTCAAAACAACAGTTTGTAAACAATATGATAAAATAGCGTGTGGCCGTAACATTACTCTGGCCACAATTCTGTTTTTTTTTTTCTTTTTTTTAATCTTCCAATTTTGGCAATATCATTGCCGAAATTTCTTTTTCTCTCTCCCCATTCGTCACATCATTTCTCTCTCTTCTCTCCTACTTTTTCTTAGAATTTCGGCATTTGTGTTGCTGAAATTAACTTCTCTCCTCATTTTACCAAATAAGTTTGAACAGTACCTATATCACAAATAAATTTCATTTTTTGCAATATTTAGCCAAAAGAATCTTTTTTCCCCTCCAAAAATAACACTGGTGCACTGGTTGTAGACTTGATAAAATTTTGGTAAGTTTAAAAATTAGGAGATAGAGGCTCTTTTGTAAAATAAAAGATACCTATAAATAAAGAAACAATCTTTCACTGAAAACCAGCTCAAAATGACCAAAATATGAAATCTCAGAACATATATAAAGAGAGGGATCAAATTCTGATGGAAAGTAAAATTCAATCAAGAAGAATTATCCAAAAGATTATAATCAATATTCAAATTCTGAGAACCTAAAGTAGTCTGAGATTGAACAAAGCTTTACTGCAACGATAATTGCAGGAGAAGAGAGAAGGCTTGGTGTGAGATTGTTATAAGATTGTTGAGAAAGGAAGGAGATGGTTGTAAATTTGTAGTTGTGGGGACAATTTTTGTTCAAGGCCAAGGGCTAGACCATGTGTAACCTAGTCTATTTTGTTGCCCCACATGAGAAAGAAATGCTTTCTCTTCACACCTTATAAGGATGAGCAAGTGGATAAAGAGTACCACTAGTATGGTAATGCTTTCCCATGTGGGACAACAAAATTGCCTAGGTTACAACATGGTCTAGCCCTTAGCCTTGAAGCGAAAATTGTCCCCACAGTAGTAATCTTCAAAAAGTGGATCGTTGATTTTTTTGAGCCAACTAAAGTTATGGAAATTAGTGATTATTATTATTTGGAGGGAATTATTATATTTTATATTACTAGTTCACAACCAACAAGAAAATATAATAAAATACTAACTTAAAAGTGAGACACCAAACAATTCACTACGCGTTGAATATGTACTAATTACTAACTTTAGTTTGAATGGAGGATGTTCTACCTAATCGTTGAATCTACTGATTTAAAAAATTTCTCATAATAAGGTCTGATTTTTTCTCAAAAAAAAAAATCATAAGACAATGAAATAAATTAAGAGAAAGATGAAAATAAAAAGGCAATATATTTTTTTAGAAACTAGAAAAGCAATTTGCTTCTAGGCTAGAGAATAAACTTTTTTTTTCTTGTATGTTTTTCTTTTGTGCAAGCAACATAAAACGAAAGCAAGAGAATAAAATGTATAGGTTATACATATAACTATATATGAAGGTGACCAATTCATATTCAATGTCACATTAGTTTGTAAATTTGTTTTAATAAAATTAATAATAGTTTTTTGAAATAAGTCTAAAAATACCAAATTTTCATAACAGTTGACTTCATTTATTGTGATTCATAAATAATTAATAAAAATAATGTTAACAATGGATTAAGATAATGTGATTTTGTAATTGTAACAAGCACCGATTTAGTAATTTAAGAAAAAAATGTTAGTAAATTTTTTTTTTTTATTTCTCTTTAGATTGCTTGCCTTCTAATTTTACATTAGAAAGTCTTTGATACGTTATCATTTGACTTTTATTGTTTCTTTAAAATGTTGGTTTTGTTTATTTGAATTTTTTTTCCCCTTCCATATTTAATCTTTTATGAATTTAAAACTTAAAACTTATCCTATAATTTCTTATATATTAGGATTTTAAGACAATATTGGTCATGGTTAAAAAAAAAAAAAGGAAAAAAAAAAGATTGGTCATAGTTAATTTTCACTGAAATCGCAGCTGAACATCACCAAATAAGCGTGAACAACGTCGTATCTGACAAGTGACAAAGGTTGAAAACATCACTATTCACTAAAGTGACACGGCAAAGTAATATAATATAGGCGAAAAGCATATTTTAGTCCCTACATTTTTAGGCGATTTCTATTTTAGTCCCTAAATTTTATTTTTACCGCTTTTAGTCCCTATCTTGAAAAACGGTTCCGTTTTGGTCCTTGCCGTTACATCAGAAACGGATATTGCTGACGTGACAAACGGCAATAATATAAATATTTGTTTAATGTCCACGTGGCCTAATTAATAATAAAATATTTGTTGACATTAAAAAATGCCACGTCAGCATATAAATTAAAAAATAATAATTTCTCAATTTACCAAAATAAAAAGCAGAATTAAAAATTAAAAGTAATAAAAAAAAAATTAAAATCCAAAAATATATCAATTTAGATCTGTATTCATCTTCAACAAGAACACTAAGGACACAAACCCAGATTTTAGACATAAGAACACGTGCCCAGATTTTCTCACATTTTCTTGCCCTTTCTTGTCAACCAAACGTAAGAAACACAAACACAAACACAAATCGATCTCCAGCAAGAACACAAACACAAAACCAACAACAGATCTTCTTAGATTTTCTCAAACCAAAAAACTCAGATTTTCTCAAACCACAAAACCAGATATACAAAATCACAACTCAAACCCAGATTTTCTCATTTTTCCGAGAAACCAACACAAAATCAACTTAAACCAAACACAAACTGATCTCCAGCAAGAACACAACATAAACCCAACAATAGATCTAGAGCAAACCCACAAATATCACCTAGAAAACAAATTAACCCATAAATTTCAGAAACTAGAAAAATTTGAAACAAACAAAGACCATTAGAGCAAAATCCCTTCAAACCCAACCGATCCTTGCAACTTCCCAATACAAACAAACCCATATGAAACTGAGAACCCAAACCCATGTAAAACTAAAACCATGATCGAAGATCTGAGATTTTGAACCTAAGAAGCCGAGTCTTCAAGTGGAGGTGTCGAAGTCTTCGATTTCAGCGTGGTTGGCCGCCTTCACTGGTCCATCGAAGATCTGAGATTTTGAACCTAGAAGCCGAGTCTTCAAGTGGAGGTGTCGAAGTCTTCGATTTCAGTGTGGTTGGCCACCTTCACTGGTCCATAAAGCTCCATCGTTGAAGAGAGCCCAAGTTTGAGATTCGATCTAGACGAAGTCCCATTCTCAAGCACTCAATCAGTTAAGGAAAATAGAAAGATCAAAGACCCATAAATCCATAAACCCGAACCAACCACCAAAAAACAAACCCAGAAAACTAAAATACCATAAATGAAAATCGGCTTCTGAGAGAGAGAGAGAGAGAGAGAGAGAGAGAGAGAGAGAGAGAGAACATATGAATGTTCTTTGGGAAGAACTTATTCTTCCAAAAAATCTAATTAAAAACTTGCATGTGGCATCCAACCATCGATTAGTGCTTGGCAATTGGGAATTGGGAGATGTACCACGCGTGGCAGCCATGCGTGGGAGTGCCCTCCTGAACATGGCCGTCGCCATTGTTGCGTTTTAGCTGAACAGAGAGAGAAAGAAATGGCCGAAGCTGATGGGTGTTTTTTCTTTCTTTTTCTTTTTTTTTTTTTTTTTTTTTTTTTTTTTAATTTCTGGGTTTATGTAATTGGGTTTAAGTTGTGTTCTTGTTGTTCTTGTTCAATACACACTTAAATCTCAATTCATAAAATTTTTAATTTTTATTCTGTTTTTAATTTTTTTTTTTAGTTAAAATTAATAAATTATTTTTTTTAATTTATATGCTGACGTGGCATTTTTTAATGTCAAAAAATATTTTTTTATTATTAATTAGGCCACGTGGACATTAAACAAATATTATTTATTATTGCCGTTTGTCACGTCAGCAATATCCATTTCTGATGTAACGGCAAGGACCAAAACGGAACCGTTTTTCAGGATAAAGACTAAAAGCAGTAAAAATAAAATTTAGGGACTAAAATAGAAATCGCCTAAAAATGTAGGGACTAAAATGTGCTTTTCGCCTATAATATATATATATTTTCTTTTGGACCACAATTGCAGCAACACGTCTACCTAATATAATATATACTATCGACTCGTGATTATTGCACACTCCTTAGATGACTTAGAGCATCACACAAGTGGGACTAAAATTTTACTAAAGTTATTTTATCTACGTATATGTTGTAGCAGTGAATTTATTTTAGTTTTCAACACAATAAAAATATATAAACATTACAATAAATAATATAACCACTACAATAAAATAATATATCACACTACCCAAAAACAATCACAGCACCAACCACAACCACCTCTACATCAGCCACAGCCACACCACAACCACAGCCACAACAACCACCAACACCACTAGTCCACAGCAAGAAAATAAAATAAAATAAAATAAACCCAAATCTCCAATCTTTTTCCTCAACCCAAACCAAACAAAATCACCAATCACAAACAAAATAAAAAATCACCAATCACAAATAAGCACAACGTCGGCGAACTAGGTCGGCAGAAGGGGTGGGTCGGCGAGCTCCATCGGTTTCTCAGTCTGGTACCCAATATCCATGAGCAAGCGTAACCACGAGCAAGCACTTCGATCGGCAGCGTGGGTCTGAGGCGATTGGCGACGTGGGTTTGAGGCGGATGGCGGCTGGTGGGTCGGTGAGAGACCGGAGTGATGAGCTTTGAGAGACCGGATGAGCTTTAAGAGACCGGAGTGATGAGCTTCAAAGATGAGATGAGAGTGAATGAGGGGAGAGAGACACGGTCTAGAGAGAGAGAGAGAGAGAGAGAGAGAGAGAGCACGGTTTGAGCAAGTGATAATATTTAATCAACCGATAGAATAAAATAATTTTTTTTAGCTCTCATAAAAAGTGCACATCTATCTATAGATGTGCACTGCAGCAATGAAGCTAAAATTTTAAGATTTAGCTCCACTGCTGCAACAAGATTTTTGTGTTTGTAGAGCTAAATTTTAGCAATATAGTAATATGCCTGCACTGCTATGAATGCTCTTAGGCTTTGTTTGATTTTGGTGAACTAAGTTAACAAATTTGAGTTTTGTTAACTCATAACCAAAATCGGTAGGGTCTACGAGTAGGGACATTGTTTGGATGATTATTCAAGCAGTTCACTCAGTTAACAAATCTCACTTTTTTTAGATATGGGTGAGCTAATTCAGAAACAGCTTCAACGTGTTTTCAAGTTATGAATTATGAATAATCAAAGGCAATTTTTGTAAATTTTAAGCACAAACGGGTCCCATAGCAGTACCTAGTCCCATCACTGCAAGCTGAAGCTCCAATGGATCTTTTATCTCATTACTTTCCCAACCACCCACACCACTTGCACTTCATCACTTTCCCTTTTCCTTCTCCCAAACTCACAGCACAAGCACAACTGAAATAAGCTCTAGTTCCACCAATCAACACAAGGCCCAGCTCCAGGTTAGCTCCATTCACCGATTCCATTTTCCGGTGAGACCCAAACGCTCCCCCTCCATTTGTTTACATGAGTTGCTGGGTTTTGCTTCTTCTTCTTCTTCTTCTTCTTCTTTTTTTTTTTTTTTTTTTTTTTTTTTTTTTTTTTTTTTTTTTTTTTTTTTTTTTTTTTTTTTTTTTTTTTTTT